>NW_013543462.1:138204-155382 GCF_000499545.2 Eimeria tenella
TGTTGCACATGGTTACTAAAACAATCTTTCTGTTGCGGGAAGTACTAGCTTCTACTTTGGCTTTCCCACAAAAGGTAAAGGCTGAAAACCAGTCCTTCGAGGTGGGCGTTCTATGCCTTAGTATGTGCGTCACACAACTGGCTTTGATTTAACGGTTAACAAATAAGCTGCAATTATACATCATAATACTGAGTAATGACCTGCACTGGCCGGAGTATTACAATATGTACTGTTCGCCGGGCTTCTCGCCCTTCGTAGCATTTGCCATTGCGCTACATTGCATTTTTCTTGTATCGAGCGAGAATTGCGATGAAGTGGATTACGTGTTATTTTCTATGGTGCAGCACAAATGTCGCCCTCTCAGTGGCATTCATTGGGGCACTGACACACAATTCCACGCGCTGAGGACAAGGGCATAGCTTCGTGACTGAAGTTCTGAAGTCCTACAAATCCACATTTGGAATAGTCGTGAACCATACAGGAGGTATGTTGACGTTTGAGTATTAATGCGTGTGTGTATACGTCATCCGGGCGTTTTTCAGGTGCAGATTTTACCTAGAGTCAGCATCGAAAGAATGCACGGGAGACGCATGAGCATACACGTGAATGGTAAAGCGTTACGATTCTCTTTTAAGAGAGCGTCCCCAAGGGAGTGTGCATGATGAAGCAGCTTAGCAATGAATACATGATCCATCACGTGACTTTTTTATAGCAGCATCATGAGAGATGCTTTTCCCGGTGCTCGAAAATGTAGTGTTGAACTCATACTTCACAAGGGATATGGCAAATTCATATATCAGTGCTAGCACTGAAGTATGAATTTGCTATATCCCTTGTAAAGTATGAGTTCAACACCACATTTTCGAGCACCGGGAAAAACATCTCTCGTGATGCTGCTATAAAAAAGTCACATGATGTGTTTTAGGACAACCTCAGTCATCGGTTTCAGGTATGTTCCCGCAGTATGAAGCGTGGTGCTATAGAGAAACACATCCCCTGTTGTAGAATCCCATCCGGGGCCCCCCACCCGCACCCGCACCCCCCCTACCGCCCCGAAACCCCAAACCCTAAACCCTAAACCCTAAACCCTCGATACCAGGATGGAGTGACGGGTGCTGAGCTTTCTTCAGGAAGTCCGTTTAATGAAATGTTTCCAATTTATACAGAAGCAAGCGTCTAGCGGATGAATTCACAGACCTACGACGCGGTCTTCGTGTCGGGATCTTCGAAAGAGGTGTGCATAGGACTATTTTTCATATTGGGGCTTGACATAGGTTTCCTGTGAGTCTATGTCTGTGCAAAACCAGACAAAGGCGCTTAGGTAGCCTTGGATGCAGGGCATTCAGTGTTTGATTTTGCTTCATCTAAATACTAGTACTCCCAAATAGGATGCTTCTGACGCTTGTTAGATGAGTTTCTATTTTTTGCAGGGCGTTTACTGCATGTTCCAGTGAATATTGTGCCATACGAACTTACCTTTATCGCATTTGCTGACCTAGCAGGAAGTGCGGTTTATGAGATTCCAGATCTGGAAAAGGAAGCACAGTGGCATGTGTACAGACACCTAGGCAATATAATTACCGATGCTGCTGTCCACCAGGTAGCCATGATGTGTTCACTGGCAACTCGTTTCATTCGGCTCCTGGACTGCAAGCAACCTTTGAGGTAATCAAAAGCTTGCATTCGTGAGTTTGCCACTTGGGTGAGCACACAGTGACATAGCAAGCCCTTCGAAAAGAATGACAATTATGGCTGAAGCTAATGAAGCAATCATGGAACAAACAGATTGTTTGAATTTTGGCTGCCCGGAGCAATTTGTCCCTCCATCATAATCAGCTAAATAAGCTTTGCATGTGTATAAGACGATGAGTTGGATCGGGGTGTACGCAGCAAAGAAAAAAGCGTCCTCTTAGAGCGCGAATGCCTCTCAGGCGAAATGACGGCAGTAAGTCGTGCATATTCAGAGACCCTACGACCTTTGCAGGGGGTGAGCTGCAGCTGCATTTTTTTGCGCAAAGTGATACGTAGCCATTGACATATTCCTCAAACAGGCTGCGAACTTTCTTGTGAAGAAAACTTGATACCTGATTCCTTCTTAATGAAGCAAGCTTTGAATTTGAGTTGGCCGGCACTATGGTGCTGCAAACCCAGCACTTATGTAGATTGTTAACAAAAAAATGGCGTTAGGAGAATTACGTGGTACTTCTCAAGCTGAGTACAACGGCATGAGCAGACATCAGCATTTGTTGTTCAATAGCACAGCTATAGTCAAGCAAGTAGAGGGGTTTTGCTCCTCTTTTGTTGCTAGGTTGTGCGTCAGGCTGAGTTGATAGACCAAATCTCCCACTAGTAGTCACGTTAAGTGAGAAGTTTGCTTGATGTCTTCAAGTTTGCTACAAGTTTTATGTGATCCTGCTGCTCACCGTATTGAAATACATCGCGTGTGCATTTTCGCTGCAGGCAACGCCTAATATATGTGAATTTCGCTCTAAGCGTTGCCTATAGGGAATAAAACCCTGCCGCCGATATACTGTGCCAAGCCTGCATTACCAAGGTTTCCCAGGGGAAAACTAATAAAATTATTTTAGCGGCAAGCGTCGCATTAAGGGCCTTAGGGCACTGGCATAGGCAAGCTTCTAAGTGCCTTCAACCGCATCTACTGTCGTGCAATTTTAGCTTTTTGCGTGCGCACAGGCGTAAGCATCAGTGCATGAGCTCGTCGATGCCACAGGGAGTGCGTCGAATGTGATGTATGCACCAACACGGAACAAACATAACAAATTGGTATAATTGCGGAGGATGGTCGCATAGTGCAGTGCTCGCAGCTATTCATGTTGGTATTTGCCTAGCATTCGTTCTTGGGCTGAGTGTCAAGGAACAAACAAAATCGACCTGAATCTAGCTGCGGTAATCCGTTACACATACCTCTGCAGCATGCGGCCTTCTACAATTGCGTTGCTTCTATCATTTAATCAACGCAGAAGACAACAACAGATGAGGCCAGGTCTTGCGTTTGTGTTTTTGTCTTCGTTCGTGCTGTTTTATTCAACAGGCGCTCTGAGCATGCTGTTGGTTCATATCGTGTGCACAACCCGTTTACCTATCCTAGTTTCCCACATTTATCGGTTAAACTACCCATTTTTGTGTTACGTATGCACGCTTCACGTTCACACGTTTCCGCAAAGTAGTCTTTGCAAAAGCATACGTTTCGGTTCCACAAGCCAATCATGTTTTCCCCACAGACGCTCATCATCATCGCACAGAGCAAGACGCCAACCAGCAGGGAGTGCGCCTACCATACTCGCAAAAAGCATTTTTGATCTGGGCCGATACATTTGAGCAAGAGGTACATGGGCAATGGTCCACGCAAAATTAGTTGGCGAAATATTGACACGGTTTTCCCGCCTTGAGGGGTTAAATCTGCACACTATGAAACACAGAGTCGTTTGGTGCTCCGAAAGTGCTTCTGATTCCTTTGGAAGGCGTTTAACGCATCGCTGTCATCGTTATTTTCTGTCACAAATCGCGTATTTTGTATCTTTTTACAATGCGTACGTTGACTCTACAGAACCGTTCATCGCTTCTGCACTATTCCCACAGTACACACGCAATCTTTAATATCTTTAATCGAGCATACGAGAGAGTCCAACCAACAATTGCTTATTTGAGAGTCACAAACCGTCGCGTCTGTCTTTATTGTGCTTGTGGGTTAAGGGGAGGATCTCGGAAACAAAGAAACAAACGTTCAGCTTGTACGTCCAACGAGGCACCACAGGACTTTTGAGCACCTCAGAATGCCATCCTGACAGGGAAAATGGTGCATGTTCTACAGAAGAAACATCCGTGCGTCCTTTGGTGGGTACAGGCTCATCATGGTTTCGACATTGTGTCTGTTGCTTCTCGCCGGTAGCTTAGTGCAACCGACTTTTTCTATGGTGCGGCGCACTGCGTGTACGAATTGGGTGAACGACAGCACTTCCTAAAATATAACTAATGGGGCCTCTTGTGCACGGTGAACTTACACACAAAAAACACTGCCACATTGCAGGGATGATTCTTGTATGGATTCCACACCCCGACTCGACGGGTCAAAGGATCCAAAGCAGTATCCTTTAAAAACAACTGACAAGCAAGTTTAATGCATCGAAGTGAAATTGTGGAGTAGAAAGAAAATCATAATCGGTTTTCTCATGAAATGCGTTTGCAAGCGAGTCGATCTGGGAATCAGATAACCACTGAGAAAATCATAATCGCTTTTCTAATGAGATTCGTTTGCACTCGAGTCAACCTGGGAGCCAAATAATCGTAGATGCCAGACGTTGCAAAACGTTGAAGGCAGTACGTCGAAGGAGGTGTGAATACCAATCACCAAAGTGAAACTACGATGTCGAAATCTTTTGAATTATCTTATTTCTATTTCGCCTATTGTGCTTGCCGGCCGTCTTTTGTTCCTTGTTTGTTGTTAGTGAGGCTTGAGTAGGAGTGTTAATCTGTGCTTTTGTCTGCTTTAAGATGCCCGATTATTGTTGGCCCCGCACCGTCAGTCGCTGGCACCCTGCCTTCATACGGCTTACGAAGCATGAAGCAATCAGCTGGACGCTTGTAGCTTCGAGCTTCAGGTCTGGAAAAGTTTCACGTTGGTTCGTAAACTATGTTTTTGTCTTGTTTCGACACTTGACCCTCATTTACATTTTCAGAAATTGTGAAACAGGCTACCGCGCTTCTCCAAGCAGCTTCGCTGGCACGATTAGTGAATTTAATTGTTTCGACATTCCAGTGGTGAACGTTGCCGGAAGCATTGCCAGTTTCGACATGCAGGCAGTAAGCGAACGGCTTTTTACGAAGGCCACTTGTTTGCTGTCTCAAATGCAGTATCAGAAGAGTTTTTGGTATGAACCCATCAAGGCACGCCCAAGAAATTAATGCATACAGTTTCAGGCACGTGTGGTAAACTAGCACATTTTTTACAAGCTATCGTGACTAGGGTGGTTTCTACTGTCTGGGATCCTAGGAACATTCAATCTTAGAAGTTTATGCAACAACATGGTAATGACTGTGTATGACCCACAGCGCTGACTTCTTTGTTGCGCACCACAAGATCAATGGCAACAATAAACTTTGCAACTGCACTTTGCTAAAATCAAACATATGGCATGTGATGGTTTCGATGCAAAACACACCACTAAGATGCGAGAGAGTGCGCCTGTAGGTGGTGAGTGCGGCACGTAGTGCACGATATCTGAAATAGGGCAGCATTTGCTGCATTAAAAAGTGGCATTCGCCACACATTGCGTGGCCGGTGCTCTTTGTATTCTACTTTGTGTCTGCATATGCCGCGCGCACTTGTGGATTGGCCATTCGATAAAATCATGCCAAAAGTGAGTGGAGTAAGACGTTTACTGTTGGGTTAAGTATGGAGGGATTACTTCTAGCTTAGCCGATCACCATCTTTTACAAAGCGTGCTTTGCTGTTTAATGGTCATCTTTCAAAATTTTGAGTCGTTGCCTTTCTGCACAATCGCGCTTGCGCCGTCAAACACACTCTTTGCGCGCCGTGCTGCAATGGAAAGCAAGTTTTCCATCCACGTAATTTCCTAGAGATGAGTGAAGTCAATAGTATCTTCAATGAATTCAGCTGCTTTAGCGAGAGGGATAAGGTTTGCAACACGTGTTTGCGTAACTTGATATGCTTGATATTGGCTCTACCGTTCTTCGCAATGACCCATCACTTTTGCAGGAAGTATGGCTAAGTTGCTGCAACATAGTGCTAGTCAGTGAACTGGGCGAAAAGAAAAGCTGTCCGTGAAATCGGGACTTAGCACTATGGCTATGGAATAGCCTCTTGGAGTTAAGTCACTTTGCTTCTACGCAGACGATGAAGCCACGCTTACCTGTGGCAGGAGAGGGTCTGCCGTACAGATATAGCGTCATAAGGCTCCGAAACTTATATGTTTTTTTGTGGACACATAATATGGTTTCAGCTATCTGTGAAAGCTCGTTGAGTACAAGCGTCCAGCATCCACATTCAATCACACACGTGGCATGTTGGGATGCGCATTTTCCATAAGCTGGCATATCTTTGGAGTACGCTTTTTTGCTTTGAATGAGCGCGCAAACAGGAGTACCTGCTATTTGGCAAGGTGGTAGCATTTCGGATGATGGGGTGATTTATTTTACAGATAAAATATTGGGCACCTTTGCACTCAGAATTTCGAGTCGCGCACGTTGGTGACGCGAGCTGAGGACAGGGAAAATATGTACAAAATGTGATGGCTGGGAGCTTTTGATGGCCACGGTAAGCTGCATGATAGTTTTAGCAATAAGCTCACTACTATCAACAGGCTGTGCGCTATGCGTTTCTAATGCTGATACTCACATTTATTCAATTTCACTATCAGAGAGCATACCTGGCCATTTGTGGCTTTTTGTGATAGGCAATTTGTTTGGGCATTTCTCGGTTCTGCAGGAAGCAAATGCGTGCATTTTATGTGTGCAAGCCGGCACAGGCTAAACAGTGGCATAGGCACATCCCGCGCAATCTCCTTCTAGTCTTTGATCTTCATGGCTATCACGATTCTTGTTTTTTTAGCACAACTACCTGCTATGCGGCATTGCTACCGGTTCCGAAGTTTACCTGCCGCGTGAACCTGTCCTCCACTGGTAAAAGAATAGGCTGCAACTGAGTATTTTTTTTTTTCGCGCACCACAAACGGCCTGGAGAATATCTAGCCAAAACCCTGTACTGAAGAGTATGGGCCTGGTAGCTATGGCGATACCGCTCGCTCTCCGATCACTATTCGCAGGGTGCGTTTGCATGCTTCGCCAGATTGTGCGTTTGTCGAACCAGATGATCCACAGGCGTTAATGCGCCGAGGCTGCTGGCACAAACTAACTGATGAGGTGCCGCATAGTTGGAGACTTTCGCAATACATGCTCTCGAGCATGCTTTAAAATTTGTTTGGTGAGAATACAACAACCAATTTGTTTCTGCGCCACATGCTCCTTTCGTTGAACCTGGTGGTTGACAAGATATCCTACATGTAGCAACTAGGTGAGTACGAAAAGGATTTGCTTGCACCCACTGAAAATATCTCATCAAGCTAATAATAATGTAAGAAAGGTGCTGTAATTCAACTGGCGAGGTGCTTCAAATCGAAATCAGCATGGGGAAACATGTGAACGTTTCGTGAGCTTGTCCAGCAACAATTTGCCTCAGATGAAACAAACACACGAGACAAAATCGCCTCAGAAACACGATAGAATAAGAAGTTCCAAATTCTTTCGACACAGCCATAGAAAAACAAGTGAGCGGTAGGAAAGGATGACTGACATGCCAGATAGTGCGCTCGTTGGGCCCGTAAAGGATTTCTCTCATTCGCTAGCTAAGCACTGCTAAAGGTAGGATAGGTGACGTGGAGCAATAGTTTAAAGCACTGTTTGTAGGTGGATTGTACAGCAACTTGGAGATAGTTGGTACATTGGTGCATTAGCTGCCGCCACGTATTAATTGACGTAGTAACTGTGACATATTTTCGAAGCATTGTGCACAAAGAGGACGCGCATGCCGCATGTAAAGAGTTTAGCTAGCTCACTGGGGTGTTACGACTCTGCACGAAGCGTCTGAATGGTTGGCTGGCACGCCTTACCACTTCGAAACAAAAGTAGGAAAAAGTGTGGCGCTCAAACATTAAGGGTACAGAGCTCTCACGCTACAAAGAGAGACCACACGGAGATGAAGGCCCTTTACATCTGAGAGCAACTTGCGCACTTGATCGACTCATTTATCTTTCAGGTCGTCAGTCGCATGTGGCGGATCGCGTACCTCAAATACTGTGTCGTGTACAGCAGCTAAGGTCTTCTTCGCAATTCTTGCGTGCTGCCTCTTGTGCGTTTCTCGAGCGTGCCAAGTGGCTGTTCGATTTGCGAAAGGCGTTTAGCCGAATGTTCTGGTCCGAAGATGCAAGATTACTCAGTTGCTTTAGACTCTTAACGCGTACATGGCAATGCTTGGCCATTTTGCTTAGCGGAAACGGGAAGCGTCACCCACTTTTGGCCTTCTTTTCTGTTGCCATAGCTTAGTAAGCCAGCAGGATTACTAGGCATATATGCGAGCTTGGTTTTCTCACATCTGGCAGCTCGCACAGTCTGTGCTTGCAAAACTGGTTACCATCCAAGCATACCCGTCTTCCGGACGTGCGCGGTGGGTTTCATAGTTTGGAGGGTGATGAAAGAACCAAAGAACATCGTTTTCATGAACAGGACGTGCGCCATGTGTCCCATATCTTATGCGCCGTATCTATAACGATAACGCGTTCCTACCGTAGAGCTGTTCGCATGAGTAAAATCATGGCGTGAAGGGGGGGAACGCATTTCACAGAAATATTCTGAAAACGCATGGGGCTGCTAGCTGCCTTGTTGGATATTTGCTGCGCCAATGTTTTCGCTCTAGTGTGGTTTCTGATAGAGAACTGTTCTACATCTTCCTGGCTGTTCCTTCTGGACTTCTGCCTCTACAATGTTGCGGCGTGAAAAAAAACGCTTTTTTGGCGCCATTGCATACCATCTTTATGCAAAGATGCAGGCTGTGACTATCTCTGTTTTGTCAAAGAAGTAGCGGGAAAAGCTTAGGAACAACAAACACATGTCGACCCAACATGCTAGTTACTAGGTTGAAGCCATAAACCTTGAACGGGTGGCTCTATGGCGCCGCCGTTTGTTTCTGTTTCGTGCAAACACATCTTCTAAAGCAATTGTCAACTGCGAGTCCCAGACCGTGAGCTTACCATGGTGTTTGAAGCAACTGAGCATTCACAAAGCAGTACTCATGAAAGCAAACCCAATTCTGTCTACCAGAACACGCTGCTATATAAGCTTCTCTCTCTATGCTCGCGCTTTTGA
Organism: Eimeria tenella; assembly: GCF_000499545.2. Taxonomy (NCBI): domain Eukaryota; phylum Apicomplexa; class Conoidasida; order Eucoccidiorida; family Eimeriidae; genus Eimeria; species Eimeria tenella. The sequence continues at coordinate 147,103 of NW_013543462.1, forward strand.
GTAGCAAGAATATTTTACAATCGTGGTGAATACCTTCCTTTGCTGCTCTGTAGACACCAATAGGTTAAAAGCTCCCTGAACGCTCTTCAAATTTGTCCACAGTCTCACATGCGACTCCCTTCCTACACCATTTCGCTAGGTTGCTGGCCGATGTTAATCGCTGCTGCTTCCAGATGGACTGCGCGATGTCGCTTGGTTTCTTTCCGTTTTGTGCGTAACAACGCAACCGTATCAGGTACAGAACACAAATTGTGTTAAAACGGCTAAGAACAAATTTATGTTATGTGATTTACAAGATGCTAAGCCCTACGCGTCGTCTCAATTTACACAACCTGCTAGTGTGTGCGTCAGCTAGAAAGACCCGCACACGCCAACAGATTCAGAAACAGGCGCTTCCATAGTCAATGAACATGATGGCCAGAGGCTAAGATCGGAGCATCTAAATAAATAATTGAGCTTATTTGGTGTTCCTCTCGTTCTATTTAGCCTGGATCCCTCAAAATATATTCACGGCCGAGGATCTTGTGCGCATGTCCTTTCAAAATATTAACAATGAATTTGTTCATTGTGGAAAATGCGCCATGCCAGGACTTCATAGCCTGAGATGGCGCTCAGGCTATGTAGTCCTCCCAAGTTGCCGCCTCCATCTGCGTCAGCAGAAACGTGCCTGCCCTATAATATTTTTTGATGAGCATCCTTCAACTGCAGAGGCACCTGAATATCCTTCAATTTTGTTCACGTATCGGAACATGACATTTTTGTAATGCCACAACTTTGCCATACGGAAAGCTAATTGGAAACTTAGCGAGTGGGTGACCCGGTGGTGAAGTCGATTGAAAAGCCGCTAGCAGACGCGAAATTTCGCTGAAACCAATTATTATTTTCCCCTACATTTGAAAGAAACGTTTGGCGCAAATGCGTACAGTCAGTCTGGGGAATAAACGCAGGCTGATTGTGTTGGGTTATTTGCCAATGCGCCTTGCAAATCATCTACTGCATGGCATTGTGTGCGTGGATCGAGGTGTTTTTATGAATTACGCGAGGATATAGCTGTAGCATATGTCACATGTGCGGCTGCCCACATCCCCACAATCCTTTGCAGCGCAATTACGTTCTGAATGAGCATAGCAGTGTACACGGAAATGAATTTCCCTGTATTATTTGCAGGAAGTATGCAGCTTGCAACAGTGGGTAAATTAAAGTGAATATGCAAAAATATGGGTACTTCACAAACCTCAGTCCACGCGCGACGGGTGATCTTAGCAGGCAAGCAACTACGAAGTGATGCGTCCGTACCAGTAAACGCAGCAGCCTTTGTGGATTCCACGAACTACGATATCACGGGTGCGATTACATCATTTGCTTTCGAAGTACAGTGGACTAGCGAGTGACCGTGGTGCTAGGTTTTCTCAGGAAAACAAGCCTAAACTTGTTTATGTCGTGTGTTGTGTAAGCAGCTCTGCTGGAAATCATTGAAATAAGTACCTGCGCAGCATAAACGTTTGCATTCCTTGCTATATTAGTTAATGCCACTGCTACCCGTGCACCGCGTCAAAAATTAGAGAACATATAAAGAATCGTCGCGGAAGTCTTGAAACGCACCAAAGAAAGTAGGCTTTGAAATTCCGGTAACGCGATCCATCAGACAATGTGCAAAGGCTGCAATGGACAAGAATCGCGTAATCTTTTTTCCTTCTTGAACCTTGATTCATCTGCCTTTGATCTCTAATCGATGCATGTTTTCTCGTGCCTATCACTTGGTCGCGATTGTTCTTTTACCGGAGAATAATGGATGTCTCCGCTACTTGAGGGTTACGCATGAGTCCAAAGCCAGCAGTCATAGACCAACGCGAACCCGGCAACTGGTGAATTGGACAAAACCATTGCAAGCCTGCGCCTACATTACAACGTTCTACCTGCGCTCGCGTCTGCACGTTTAGATGCCACGCCGTCTTCCACAATGTGTGTAGGGAGTCCTTTGCAAGCATTCGAATGCAGGCGTGTTGGATCCGCTGTCCGCTATTACGGCCAGTCCTAACTCATAATGCATTTTGATGAATTTCAGGCAAAAAAAGGCAAGGGAAAGATGTTTCGAATCTGCAGGGGGTGTGTTACATTGGCCAAGCTCAAAAATTGCAAGGGCAAAAACACCACTGCATTTCATGAATAAAAAAATCGTTGAAAACAGGGCTAAAAGGCGTTTTCTTGGTAATATGGCGCTTTGTTCACTTTTATTATGCTTGGCGTTTGGCATTGGAGAATTTTGCAACATAAATATTAGACCTAGATCAAAACGCCAAGCTGCCTCCTTTTGCAACCTCCAGCTCAGCAGCATTAGTTACTGTGTGATGCGAAACAGAATACTGTGGAACTTGTGACAATTACGAAACAGGAATATAGAGAGAACGCGAGTGGGCGTGAACACAGGCAATTAAAAGCCAGCGCAGACGGCGTTGCACGACAGTCCATTAAGGTTTTCACATGCTAGCATGGGAATCACAAAAAATTGTAATTGTAACATGATTCACAATTCACGAGAATAATATGTTTCATGGGTTTTCGCAGCAGGAAACGCATGTTCTACGAACGGGAGATATTGCCTTGGCATCCAGGTTGTCAGTTTGCAGCGCTCGTGTAGACGCAAGCTGAGTCACAGCACACCGTGCCGTAAATGCGTAAGGCAAATGAATATCTGACAAAATAGCTGGCTATGCGTGCAAGATTGCTTCTGAACGAAGATATACTCGACGACCAAAATTTGCAGACACGCTCGGTGGGCAAGACTCATAGATTAGCACACACATTCTACTAGAATGCTTTTACAATTAGTTCGAGTATTTATGAAAACGACATCATAAATAGCTGCTGCGTGTACGTCAAACTGCATAATTAGCTGCTGTGTATAAGTCAAATTGATATGAATGTATATTAAGCCATGCTCTCCTAGCATTATCAACCCAACCTTTGTGAAGGACAGGGGCACTGACCCACTGACATGCAGCTTCATCCTGCTACACTGTTCTACTACAAGAATGTGGGTCACCAATGCGATGCAGAGCCATGACGTAGAGACTGTAGAAAACACAAATGCTTGATGCTAAACGTCACAATTTCACACTCGAATTAGAAGGGGTGAATATATAGAGCGCTGGTGGCTCGTTGGGTGCAGCTGCTGTAGAAACACAGGTAGGTACGACTCGCCCCAGATCATGGGCATGCAATGATCTCGCCAGAATCATTTCAGCGCAAGTTGCATACTTTACGCAGACGGCTGCTGCTACCATATGATAGTGTCAGCAGCAGTCGTAGAATGAGATTGTGGCCAGGCCTTCTTGCACTGATCTTGTCCACATCGAAGGCCTCTTTTGGCCTTGGAGTCCTCTTGGCTACATGACAGAAGAATTCCTTCAAGAAGTGTCTTGCAGATTGTACGTCGCATCCGTCGTTTGCAAACACGGAGGTTCTGAAACATGGTCGAGCTATTTCGAATCAATGGAACCCGTGGAATGACGCAATCGAATCTGTAAAACTCCAGGTGGGAAATAAAGAAGTGAATCATGTTAGCGCGCTGACAGTCTAGATGCCCTTGCTAGCCTCGCAAATGTCCTGAGTGGCCCGTTAGCAGCGTCGTGGGGCCAATAAACCACGTAGATAGAAAAATAGACAGGCGTACTGCACCTGAAAAGTGATATACAACGAAGCCTCTACCACGTTGACGTATTTCGAAACACTTTTGAAGGTATCCTCATGGCCTCCAGCAGTGTGTTGCTAGGAGGTCGGCGAAACCTAATCCGTTCTCGGTACGTGGCAAAACGCTCCCGAAAGTGAAAACACGAGACATAGCAGCGCTCTGTGCGTAGCTGCTAGACTCGGCGAAAGTTTCAAGAAACACAAATGCTGTATACGAGAAGTCTGGAAAAGAGTCCTTTCCAATTGTTCTGTGGACTGCAAGTTGCTGCTGCAGCATTGATTATCTAGCGAGAAACCCCAATGATCCGAAATTGTGATGCAATTTTATTAATAGTCAAAGTTACAGGATTCATTTTCGTAGCGCTTTAAATATGAGATATTGTGCAATCTAAAAGCTGAAGATAAAAGAGAATGTGCTCGCTACATTAGTGTGGGCTTTTAGATATCGGCGGCATGCGGCGAACTCCACTTTAGCGTTCAACCTGTGCATATGGGACGCGAAACACACTTTGCGGAGTACTTCTGACAACTGTTTCTCCATTCGAAATGACGTAGGGAGGCTCTATCAAGGTGTAGGGAGAGCTTTTGTGAGCAGAAAGCCTTTATATGTATTTGAGCAAGAGCAGGTGCTGGAGCCATGATCAGGGGCAGGCTCGCTGCAGAGGTAGGGGGAACCTCGGGTCGCAGAGACCCTGAAGCACGTCCGCCGTGGGGCGGATGAGCGTGAAATTCGCACAAAAGTGGTATCGCCTCCTTGCGTGAATTCACTTATGGGGTAGCAACGCAAAACAAGCGTCGAGACCTGTGGTGCGTCAAAGGTGGTATTGCTCCTGTGCCTCTAATTGCCTTGATTACTAGCAATCAGATTCACAGGAACGGCTTCTCTATCTTGTTCAAGCACTTTCCTAAGTGCCGGCTGAAGACGCCTGTGTGCACTTCATCGCTGTTCAGTCTGCGTATGCTCTACTGCAAACCAAGCATATGGATTGTGGCCAAGACTGCTGTTATCAAACGTGATTCGTATGCGCAAGCGCCACACCAACAAATCCTCGGAATAAGAGTAGAGAAAACAATGACCTTCACAGCACAACCAGAGCGCAGCTCGGTCTGAACCAGGAGGTGTATCTAACACGCGGGCTGCCACACGTCTGGGACGTGTGATCGCGAACGATTATGCCAGGAACTTCGCCGCAGCTAACTGAGACTCGCGAATTATTGGAAAAAAAACGAGCAACAAGTTCAGCTTATGAACCAAATTTGTTCGAGTTTGTCAAGATGTCGAGACGTGGGGGAAGCGTGGCGATTTCAGGAATGTTCAGCGTGTGAATTCCTGCTGGGGAGAAGTCGCATGTGCGGGTCGAACGCAGGTATTGATGAAGATTGTGGGAGGGTGGACGTATGGGCAGAGCATCAGGTGCACGCACGGGACGCTTATGAGTTTTTCAGAAGACACTGAACTTGCAAGTGTGTTGTTCAGGAGGTGAGTAGCGGGTGTTGAGGAGTATGCAGCAGTGGGGCACAGAAGTGAAGCTTTTGTGGCGGGGGAGAGTGTGCCTATGGATTCGCTGGAGGACGGCTGTTGCGCGGGGTGATTCTTGCGCGGCAGCCGCACAGCGACATGCGACTGGAGAAGAGACGTCGGAGGGCGTGCATTTCCCGACGCAACGGGAGGCCAGCTGTGTGTGTTTGCAGCAAGTACGTGTCCCAAGGAGGATGGCGTGCATAGGAGTTGTATCAGAGCGCAGGATTGGGTTGAATGCTTTTTCTGTTTTGAATTGGGGCTAGGAAAGCAGCGAGGCGGGAAGACACAAGTGGAGCTTCTCAACAAGGTTTGTTCGGATGTGTTGAAATGTCGAAATGTGGAGGAAGCGTGGCGATTTCAGGAATGTTCAGCGCGTAAATTGCTGCAGGCGAGACGTCGCATGTGCGGGTCGAACGCAGGTATTGATGAAGATTGTGGGAGGGTGGACGTATGGGCAGAGCATCAGGTGTACGCATGGGACGCTTATGAGTTTTTCAGAAAGCAATGATCTTGCAAGTGTGTTGTTCAGGAGGTGCGTAGCGCGTGTTGAGGAGTATGCAGCAGTGGGGCACAGAAGTGAAGCTTTTGTGGCGGGGGAGAGTGTGCCTATGGATTTGAGGGAGGACGGCTGTTGTGCGGGGTGATTCTTGCGCGGCAGCCGCACAGCGACATGCGACTGGAGAAGAGACGTCGGAGGGCGTGCAGTTCTCGACGCAACGAGAGGCCAGCTGTGTATGTTCGCAGCGAGTACGTGTCCCAAGGAGGATGCCATGGATAGGAGTTGTATCAGAGCGCAGGATTGGGTTGAATGCTTTTTCTGTTTTGAATTGGGGCTAGGAAAGCAGCGAGGCGGGAAGACACAAGTGGAGCTTCTCAACAAGGTTTGTTCGGATGTGTTGAAATGTCGAAATGTGGAGGAAGCGTGGCGATTTCAGGAATGTTCAGCGCGTAAATTGCTGCAGGCGAGACGTCGCATGTGCGGGTCGAACGCAGGTATTGATGAAGATTGTGGGAGGGTGGACGTATGGGCAGAGCATCAGGTGTACGCATGGGACGCTTATGAGTTTTTCAGAAAGCAATGATCTTGCAAGTGTGTTGTTCAGGAGGTGCGTAGCGCGTGTTGAGGAGTATGCAGCAGTGGGGCACAGAAGTGAAGCTTTTGTGGCGGGGGAGAGTGTGCCTATGGATCTGAGGGAGGACGGCTGTTGTGCGGGGTGATTCTTGCGCGGCAGCCGCACAGCGGCATGCGACTGGAGAAGAGACGTCGGAGGGCGTGCAGTTCCCGACGCAACGAGAGGCCAGCTGTGTGTGTTTGCAGCAAGTACGTGTCCCAAGGAGGATGCCATGGATAGGAGTTCTATCAGGGCGCAGGATTGGGTTGAATGCTTTTTCTGTTTTGAATTGGGGCTAGGAAAGCAGCGAGGCGGCGAGACACAAGTGGAGCTTCTCAACAAGGTTTGTTCAGATGTGTTGAAATGTCGAAATGTGGAGGAAGCGTGGCGATTTCAGGAATGTTCAGCGTGTAAATTGCTGCAGGCGAGACGTCGCATGTGCAGGTCGAACGCAGGTATTGATGAAGATTGTGGGAGGGTGGACGTATGGGCAGAGCATCAGGTGTACGCATGGGACGCTTATGAGTTTTTCAGAAAGCAATGATCTTGCAAGTGTGTTGTTCAGGAGGTGCGTAGCGCGAGTTGGGGAGCATGCAGCAGTGGGGCACAGAAGTGAAGCTTTTGTGGCGGGGGAGAGTGTGCCTATGGATTTGAGGGAGGACGGCTGTTGTGCGGGGTGATTCTTGCGCGGCAGCCGCACAGCGACATGCGACTGGAGAAGAGACGTCGGAGGGCGTGCAGTTCTCGACGCAACGAGAGGCCAGCTGTGTATGTTCGCAGCGAGTACGTGTCCCAAGGAGGATGCCATGGATAGGAGTTGTATCAGAGCGCAGGATTGGGTTGAATGCTTTTTCTGTTTTGAATTGGGGCTAGGAAAGCAGCGAGGCGGGAAGACACAAGTGGAGCTTCTCAACAAGGTTTGTTCGGATGTGTTGAAATGTCGAAATGTGGAGGAAGCGTGGCGATTTCAGGAATGTTCAGCGCGTAAATTGCTGCAGGCGAGACGTCGCATGTGCGGGTCGAACGCAGGTATTGATGAAGATTGTGGGAGGGTGGACGTATGGGCAGAGCATCAGGTGTACGCATGGGACGCTTATGAGTTTTTCAGAAAACAATGAGCTTGCAAGTGTATTGTTCAGGAGGTGCGTAGCGCGAGTTGAGGAGTATGCAGCAGTGGGGCACAGAAGCGAAGCTTTTGTGGCGGGGGAGAGTGTGCCTATGGATTTGAGGGAGGACGGCTGTTGTGCGGGGTGATTCTTGCGCGGCAGCCGCACAGCGACAAGCGACTGGAAAAGAGACGTCGGTGGGCGTGCATTTCCCGACGCAACGAGAGGCCAGCTGTGTGTGTTTGCAGCGAGTACGTGTCCCAAGGAGGATGCCATGCATAGGAGTTGTATCAGAGCGCAGGATTGGGTTGAATGCTTTTTCTGTTTTGAATTGGGGCTAGGAAAGCAGCGAGGCGGCAAGACACAAGTGACAAGGTTTGTTCAGGTGTGTTGAAATGTCGAAATGTGGAGGAAGCGTGGCGATTTCAGGAATGTTCAGCGTGTAAATTGCTGCAGGCGAGACGTCGCATGTGCGGGTCGAACGCAGGTATTGATGAAGATTGTGGGGGCGTGGACGTATGGGCAGAGCATCAGGTGTACGCACGGGACGCTTATGAGTTTTTCAGAAAGCAATGAGCTTGCAAGTGTGTTGTTCAGGAGGTGCGTAGCGCGTGTTGAGGAGTATGCAGCAGTGGGGCACAGAAGTGAAGCTTTTGTGGCGGGGGAGAGTGTGCCTATGGATTTGAGGGAGGACGGCTGTTGTGCGGGGTGATTCTTGCGCGGCAGCCGCACAGCGGCATGCGACTGGAGAAGAGACGTCGGAGGGCGTGCAGTTCCCGACGCAACGAGAGGCCAGCTGTGTGTGTTTGCAGCAAGTACGTGTCCCAAGGAGGATGCCATGGATAGGAGT
>NW_013543463.1:0-3734 GCF_000499545.2 Eimeria tenella
CACGCACCCATCTGCTCCTTACACTCAACTCAAATTACCCATACGCAACGCTTCTCTCCCAACCACACCATCACACTCACACGTCTACTAACCACCAACCATCCACTCCACCCTCACAAACATAGCTGACGCCTCAACTACGCACTTGCTGCACGCCCATAAACAATGCCTACACTCCCTTCGTCGAGCTCTCCGCAACATTCCACAAACCCAACCACCTCTCATCACGCCTAACTCCTGCCCCTTCCTTTCCCAACGAACCTCCGTCCAACCACGCACCCATCTGCTCCTTCCACCCAACTCAAATTACCCATACGCAACGCTTCTCTCCCAACCACACCATCACACTCAACCTTCTGCTAACCACAAACCATCCACTCCACCCTCACAAACACAACTCTCGCCTCAATTACGCACTTCCTGAACGCCCTAAAATAGAGCAGCATTCGTCTCGCCGACCGCTTCGCAACATTCCACAAACCCAACCACCTCTCATCACGCCTAACTCCTGCCCCTTCCTCTCTCAACGAACCTCCGTCCAACCACGCACCCATCTGCTCCTTCCATCCAACTCAAATTACCCATACGCAACGCTTCTCTCCCAACCACACCATCACACTCAACCTTCTGCTAACCACAAACCATCCACTCCACCCTCACAAACACAACTGACGACTCAACTACGCACTTGCTGCACGCCCATAAACAATGCCTACACTCCCTTCGTCGAGCTCTCCGCAACATTCCACAAACCCAACCACCTCTCATCACGCCTAACTCCTGCCCCTTCCTTTCCCAACGAACCGCCGTCCAACCACGCACCCATCTGCTCCTTCCATCCAACTCAAATTACCCATACGCAACGCTTCTCTCCCAACCACACCATCACGCTCGACCTTCTGCTAACCACAAACCATCCACTCCACCCTCACCAACACGACTCTCGACACGCCTACGTACTTCCTGAACGCCCTTGAATAGCGACAACATTCGTCTCGCCGACCTCTTCGCAACATTCCACAAACCCAACCACCTCTCATCACGCCTAACTCCTGCCCCTTCCTTTCCCAACGAACTGCCGTCCAACCACGCACCCATCTGCTCCTTCCACCCAACTCAAATTACCCATACGCAACGCTTCTCTCCCAACCACACCATCACACTCAACCTTCTGCTAACCACAAACCATCCACTCCACCCTCACCAACACAACTCTCGACACGCCTACGTACTTCCTGAACGCCCTAAAATAGAGCAGCATTCGTGTCGCCGACCCCTTCGCAACATTCCACAAACCCAACCACCTCTCATCACGCCTAACTCCTGCCCCTTCCTTTCCCAACGAACTGCCGTCTAACCACGCACCCATCTGCTCCTTCCACCCAACTCAAATTACCCATACGCAACGCTTCTCTCCCAACCACACCATCACACTCAACCTTCTGCTAACCACAAACCATCCACTCCACCCTCACAAACACAGCTGACGCCTCAACTACGCACTTGCTGCACGCCCACAAACAATGCCTACACTCCCTTCGTCGAGCTCTCCGCAACATTCCACAAACCCAACCACCTGTCATCACGCCTAACTCCTGCCCCTTCCTTTCCCAACGAACTGCCGTCCAACCACGCACCCATCTGCTCCTTCCACCCAACTCAAATTACCCATACGCAACGCTTCTCTCCCAACCACACCATCACACTCAACCTTCTGCTAACCACAAACCATCCACTCCACCCTCACCAACACAAATCTCGACACGCCTACGTATTTCCTGAACGCCCTTGAATAGCGGCAGCATTCGTCTCGCCGACCTCTTCGCAACATTCCACAAACCCAACCACCTCTCATCACGCCTAACTCCTGCCCCCTCCTTTCCCAACGAATTGCCGTCCAACCACGCACCCATCTGCTCCTTCCACCCAACTCAAATTACCCATACGCAACGCTTCTCTCCCAACCACACCATCACACTCACACGTCTACTAACCACCAACCATCCACTCCACCCTCACAAACACAGCTGACGCCTCAACTACGCACTTGCTGCACGCCCATAAACAATGCCTACACTCCCTTCGTCGAGCTCTCCGCAACATTCCACAAACCCAACCACCTCTCATCACGCCTAACTCCTGCCCCTTCCTTTCCCAACGGACCTCCGTCCAACCACGCACCCATCTGCTCCTTCCACCCAACTCAAATTACCCATACGCAACGCTTCTCTCCCAACCACACCATCACACTCAACCTTCTGCTAACCACAAACCATCCACTCCACCCTCACCAACACGACTCTCGACACGCCTACGTACTTCCTGAACGCCCTAAAATAGCGGCAGCTTTCGTCTCGCCGACCTCTTCGCAACATTCCACAAACCCAACCACCTCTCATCACGGCTAACTCCTGCCCCTTCCTTTCCCAACGAACTGCCGTCCAACCACGCACCCATCTGCTCCTTACACCCAACTCAAATTACCCATACGCAACGCTTCTCTCCCAACCACACCATCACACTCAACCTTCTGCTAACCACAAACCATCCACTCCACCCTCACCAACACAACTCTCGCCTCAGATACGCAGTTTTTGAACGCCCTAAATAGAGCAGCATTCGTCTCGCCGACCTCTTCGCAACATTCCGCGAACTCAGCCACCTCTCATCACGGCTAACTCCTGCTCCTTCCTTTCCCAACGAACTGCCGTCCAACCACGCACCCATCTGCTCCTTCCACCCAACTCAAATTACCCATACGCAACGCTTCTCTCCCAACCACACCATCACACTCACACGTCTACTAACCACCAACCATCCACTCCACCCTCACAAACACAACTGACGCCTCAACTACGCACTTGCTGCACGCCCATAAACAATGCCTACACTCCCTTCGTCGAGCTCTCCGAAACATTCCACAAACCCAACCACCTCTCATCACGCCTAACTCCTGCCCCTTCCTTTCCCAACGAACTGCCGTCCAACCACGCACCCATCTGCTCCTTCCACCCAACTCAAATTACCCATACGCAACGCTTCTCTCCCAACCACACCATCACACTCAACCTTCTGCTAACCACAAACCATCCACTCCACCCTCACCAACACAACTCTCGCCTCAATTACGCACTTCCTGAACGCCCTAAATAGAGCAGCATTCGTCTCGCCGACCTCTTCGCAACATTCCGCGAACTCAACCACCTCTCATCACGCCTAACTCCTGCTCCTTCCTTTCCCAACGAACTGCCGTCCAACCACGCACCCATCTGCTCCTTCCACCCAACTCAAATTACCCATACACAACGCTTCTCTCCCAACCACACCATCACACTCACACGTCTACTAACCACCAACCATCCACTCCACCCTCACAAACACAGCTGACGCCTCAACTACGCACTTGCTGCACGCCCATAAACAATGCCTACACTCCCTTCGTCGAGCTCTCCGCAACATTCCACAAACCCAACCACCTCTCATCACGCCTAACTCCTGCCCCTTCCTTTCCCAACGGACCTCCGTCCAACCACGCACCCATCTGCTCCTTCCACCCAACTCAAATTACCCATACGCAACGCTTCTCTCCCAACCACACCATCACACTCAACCTTCTGCTAACCACAAACCATCCACTCCACCCTCACCAACACGACTCTCGACACGCCTACGTACTTCCTGAACGCCCTAAAATAACGGCAACTTTCGTCTCGCCGACCTCTTCGCAACATTCC
>NW_013543463.1:3834-4393 GCF_000499545.2 Eimeria tenella
CTTCCACCCAACTCAAATTACCCATACGCAACGCTTCTCTCCCAACCACACCATCACACTCAACCTTCTGCTAACCACAAACCATCCACTCCACCCTCACAAACACAACTCTCGACACGCCTAGGTATTTCCTGAACGCCCTTAAATAGCGCCAGTATTCGTCTCGCCGACCTCTTCGCAACATTCCACAAACCCAACCACCTCTCATCACGGCTAACTCCTGCCCTTCCTCTCCCAACGAACTGGCGGCCAACCACGCACCCATCTGGTCCTTCCACCCAACTCAAATTACCCATAGGCAACGGTTCTCTCCCAACCGGACCATCACACTCACACTTCTACTAACCACCAACCATCCACTCCACCCTCACAAACACAGCTGACGCCTCAACTACGCACTTGCTGCACGCCCACAAACAATGCCTACACTCCCTTCGTCGAGCTCTCCGCAACATTCCACAAACCCAACCACCTGTCATCACGCCTAACTCCTGCCCCTTCCTTTCCCAACGAACTGCCGTCCAACCACGCACCCATCTGCGACTTCCACCCAACTCAA
>NW_013543464.1:0-140664 GCF_000499545.2 Eimeria tenella
GGTGAGCAGCGGCGAGGCCTGGGGGAGCTTGAATTCCAAACTTGAATTCCAAAACTCCGAAATCCAGTGCAACTTCGGGGCTTCGCCGGCTCCCTCGCCTCTTTTTTCCTGCTTTTAAGCCCCAATTAATTTCTTTTCTTATTTATTTTCTAATTCTTTCACAAATATCCCACCAGTGGCCACACTAATAGGTCTTTTGCTGCGGCGTGGTGGGGCCCCTCTGCTGAACCATCTCAGCTCTCGGGGTATTTCCCGGAAAAAAAAGATACTTTTGCATCTAAAGAGACCATCTTTGGGGCTTTTTTAGGGTTTATGTTTCGGGCTTTTCGCATGAACAACTTCCGATGAGCTGGCGTTAAGAATCCTTAAAAATGTCCATTTAAACTTTCTTTTTATTCTCACTGTGGGGCCCCACAGGCCTCTGCTGAGTGGCCCAGCTGTGTATCTTGTGGCTTTTGAAGTACTCTTTACTTTTAGCTCTTTGGGCTTTTTGCTTCTTGGGGCTTTTCCTTTTCTATGCACTTAGCCCACTGGCTCCGGGGCCTCCAAAGGCCCCCTTTTGGGGCCCCCTGGGTCCCCTTTGGGGCCCCTTTGGGGCCTTAAAAGAGTCTTCTTTTACTGCTGTTTCAGAACACCAAACGAGGTCCCTAAAGCATCACTGGGGGCCCCAAGAGGGGACCGCTGGCGCCCCCTCGTGGGGCCCCGTAGGGTCCTGCGCTGGGGGCCCCTGGGGTCCCCTCCTCGGGGCCCCCGGGGTGCTGCCCTGGGGGCCTGTAGGGGCCCCTTTTGGGGCCCCTAGGGGCCCCATTGGGGGCCCCTGGGGCCCCCTTGAGGCCTCTTGAAACCCTAGTGGCTGAGCTAAGCATTTAGAAGTAGCATTTCTGGGATTTATTTGTTTTTAATGGACATTTGTGTTTTATTTTCCGTAAAGTTTGTGTAATTGTCTTTTTTCAGGAAAGACTTCTCTGTCGGACTGCCTGTTAGCCACAAATGGATTCATCACTGAGGCCTCTGCTGCGAAACTTCGCTTTTTGGACTCAAGACAAGATGAACAAAATCGGCAAATCACAATCAAAGCCAGTGTCGTTTCTTTGCTCTACCAACGGCGCCCGCAGGGCCCCCTTGCAAATCCCCGAAAAGCACAACAAGAGACAAAAACAGATTCCCAACTCCCCCGCACTTCGGGGGCCCCTGGGGGGCCCCCAGGGGCGCCCCCAGGGGGGCCCCCCAAGGAATGCGGCCGGGGGGCCCCCACGAGCTCGCCGTATATGATAAATTTGATTGACTGTCCTGGGCATGTGGACTTTGCCTCGGAGGTAAATGGAGAAAAAGTAGAAGTAAATAAATGAATGAATGAGAAATGAGTTGTTGTGGGTTTATTTCGTTTTTTCTGTTTGTCTTTTTTTTTATTTTCATTTTTTTTTCGATTTCAAAGGCCAGTTGGTGGCGCTGGCCTTTGACAGAGATGTGGCGGACAGGCGAAAGTGGAAAAAGTGAAAATTCAAAAGAAATGTCAATTTAAACTACTTTCACAATTCATTTCTTCATTCATAATATGTTTTGAGTCTTTTTGACTTGTTTACCTTCTCGATTTTATCTCTTTGTCGCAAACTTCTCGTGAAACGCAGATTTAACGAAGGCATTTGAACAAGTTCTTTCAGAAACCCCTTGACACTTTGCTGATTCAAGTTGCATGCGTTCAATGAAAAGCTAAAAAATCCCAAAAATTCGCCAAAGATATTTGCTTTATTGCGGACTTCTTGTTGAATTCTTGTTGAACAGGTTCACGCGGGCGTGCGGCTTTCTGACGGCTGTTTGCTGCTAGTTGATTCTGTAGAAGGAATTTATCCTCAAACACTTTCTGCTTTGTCTTGTGCTTTGAAAGAAAACATTTTGCCTCTTTTGATCTTCACAAAAGTGGACAAACTGATAAGCAAACTGCAGTTGTCGCCCAAGGACGCCTACGCCAAATTTCAAGACATGCTGGAACAAGTAAAACTGCAGTTCAACTTGTCCAAATAACTGAATGTTTCCAAAAGATCTAGACCAATGCATTTATATATATGTATTCCTTTTAATTTCTGCATATCTTAGAAACAAATGCAAACGCATGCATGCAATTATAGCTGTGAGTCTATGCATGCATTAGTGTTTCTGGGTCTGTGTGCCTTCGCATACAAATTATCTGTATTGGTAGCCGCACAAGCATAAGGCGGAACTCTCTTGTGTGTACCACTGCATGCATTTAAATATTTATAAAAGCGCATGCAAGTGGAGGAATGTCATTGTTATCATTTGTGTAGATATGGGTATTTCATGGATGCTGCGTAGGCTCGTTTTCACAATTGCATGCAGTCAAACTGGACGGCGTTCATAAGTAAACAATGAACTATTTGCGTTTCTTTTGCCTTTCTCTTTGTCTGAACTGACATTTTGTTTCTTTCCTTACTTTCCTGCGCCGCTGTCGCTCAGCTAAATGCGCATCTTCACCAGCATATTTGTGCAGAAGCTTTTCTTGCGGAAGGAGAAGCACAACTGCCCGTGGCAGCCTCGGGGGGCCCGCCGAGCAGCACAGCAGCAGCAGCAGCAGCAACAGCAGCAAAAGCGCAGTTTCTAGGCCCCCTCGGGGACCCTTCAGGAGAATTCGTTTATTTCGATGGAGACTCCGCAAATAAACTCGAGTTCTCTCCCTCAAGAGGTCAGTTGGGAAGAGAACAACACAGGTCACTGCAGCACAAAGAGTTGCCCAAAGATTCTGATATCTGGCCTTCAGTGAGGCCCCACAGGAAACTTTAGAATATAAACTTGAAAAGACCTTTTAAATAATACATCTGCATGCAGCGCATTTGGCAGAGGACGCAACTTGCAAAAAAGTTGGAGTTCCTGCTGCATTTGGTACATCTTCATCATCGAAATTAGTTGCTTTCTCATGTCGCCCTGATTTAAATGTCTAGTTTCTCGTTTGGAAACGCGTTTTTGTCTGTATTGTGTTATTTACAAGTTGCGAACGCATGCGAACTTGCATTTCTGTACAATGAACAGTCCATTTTTTGCAAGTTGGCTCTTTTGTGGTTGATATATTTATTGCTTTTTGTAGGTAATGTGTTGTTTGCGTCGGCTCTCCACGGCTGGTGCTTCTCCATTCCATCGTTTGTCAGCAAGACCCTTCTGTCTCAGCTGGGTCTGCCGGCTTCTTCTTTTTCGAAGCTCTGCAGCGCGTTGTGGGGCGACAAATACATTCGAAGACGCAAACCTAAGCAGCAAGCAGCAAATGAAGACGGGCAAGCTGCTGCTTCCCTCCCTGACATCGAAGTCAGGTCCTCTCCTTTCACCACTGGGCAGCAGCGCATGGCGGAGCAGCTTTTGTTTGAGCCGATTTGGAAGCTTTACAAAGTTGCTGCTGGTGATAATGCTTCGTCAGAAACAAATTTTAAAGAAAAGACTCAGGCTCAGAGCAACCCAGAGGAGGACGACAGGCTGGCTCGTCTTTGCGGAATGGCTCGGAGTCTGAGCTTAGAGGGAGTCGAAGAACTCGAAAAGGAACTTCGCCGCATTTTGTCTGCAACGAGGCAACAAAGAGCAGCCGAAAAAAGCAAAATTAAAGAAGAAATGGTCGGAGATATCGTGGCAGCCTTCATGGCCAAGTGGCTGCCCGTAGGCGAAACCTTACTTGTGAGCCACAGCGCAAGCGCTCTTGGGCTTAGCACACTCAAGACTTGTGCTGCTGCAGAGTAGTCCATTTGATCGAAATTTGTGACAAGACTGAACGTGTGCACATCACGAAAAGCCAGAGTGTCAATATGTGCATATTTATGCACTCATTTTTCAATTTTATGCAATTGCCAGGCCATTTGCTGTTTTGCTATGCTGCATAATGTGCCTATGCAAATGGCTTGCGCTACAGGCAGCTAGCAATGCAGCAGCTTCTGCCTCGCTGCTGCTGCTGGCCTCATTTTATTTGCATTTCTTGCATGTTTACTGCTTTGTTGGAGCATAGGCACTGCCATTTCCGTCTTTGTCGTGTTTTATAATTCGTTTTTTCTACGCCGCGTTTCTGCGCCTTCTTAGGAAACAATAGTTCTGAGAGTGCCTAATCCAGTGGCAGCGGCTTTTCAGCGCCTTCACCGCCTCTGCCCCTCCCTGGATCTTTCCTGCATGCAAAAAGCTTCTAAAAAGCCTCATCAGGAGCATTCTAGAGAAGAAAATTTTCAGGGAATTCCCCAGAAGAGTTCCCAGTGTGCGACACAGGGAAGCCCACCCGGGGGAACCCCCAAGGAAGACCTTTTGTTGGTTTATGTGGCGAAGTTCTTGGCTGCGGACATTTCAAGTTTACGACTAACAGGCGACACGCTACACGGTACCGGATACTTGTGAATAAATTGATTCACTTGTTTCAAACTGCTTTTCTTGCAGCTTGTAAACAACTGTGGGCGTCAAATTCGGCGTTTTCTTGATCATGTGTATACAGATAGTCCATTATCAAATCAAATCTACTTTTCTGTTTGTGTTCGACAGTCGCTTTACGATTAGTGCCATGAAGCGTCTATGTTGAGATCATCATTGGAAACATTAGCCACCGTCTTTTTCTCCACTTCATTTCAAATTAAGTTACTTCTAAGCTTTTTAAGTCACTCGCACTAGCTCGTTTTGCATTCTTTTTTCCCGGGCTTCAATGTTTGTGTGATCTTCACTTAATTCGTGTTCATCCCTTTCGTGTTTCAACTTTTTCACATTTCCATTTTATTTCCTTTTGTTTGCCCTCCCCTGTGCGTCGCAGGCCTCGAGGCAATTACTGGTTTCGTTGGCCTCAGTCGGATATTTCTAGGCCGCTTAGAGTGCGGAATGACTCTTTTCGTTTGTTCAGAAACACAAGACCCAAGGGGTGCTGTTCCCTCTCTGTCCTCCGCAGGGAGCTCTGGGGGAAACTCCTCGAGGGTTTCCGCGCAGCGCAAACTTAATCAGCAGCAGTATGTTGTAGAGGGAATTTATCTTTTATTTGGCCAAGACCTCCGGCCCGTCAAGGAGGCCACAGCAGGCTCTGTAGTAGCACTTTCCCTGGTGGCCGAAGGGGCCCCCAAAGAGGCAGCCTCTGGGGCCCCTCAGGGGGCGTTCAAAGATGTTGTGAGGGATGTGACCAGCTGGATTCAGGGTTTGCGGGCATCAGGAGGATGTCTTATGCAGACAGAAAACCCTTGTCGGTACACTGATGAGTTGGATATACACCGCAGGGGTCCCCTAGCCATGGAAGGAGCTCTCAGGTGCTCGACCCTTAGCAATGACCCCTCCTGCCCTTCTCTGGTCTCCCCATATTCGAAGGTCTGTGACACCAGATGTTGCTGCTGCTGCTGCACAAATCCAGCTGCAGCTGCTGCCACCAGTGCTTCCCTGCTGCTGCAGTCACTACCAGCATGGGTGCGGTTGCTGCTGCTGCACGTGATTCTGCTGCTATTCTTGGTGGCGCCGCTATTAGAATTGGTGCGGTTGCTGCTGCTGCACGTGATTGTGCTGGTGCTGCTTGTGCGGCTAGCCGTGGTTCTGCTGCTCCTGCTACTGTGTCACAGGCGTCGTCTGCAATAGTGCGTGTTGCTGTTGAGTCGGAGAATTTGGAGGACTCTCAGCAGTTCTTGTTGGGAGTGGCTCAGCTCTTTCTTGCAGACCCTTCTTTAGAAGTAGGTTTTGAACTCGAACTGGAAAGTCGCAAATCCGAAACTGCTTCGTCGTTTTGCTTGCCGAATTCCGTATCATATTCGTCTTGGGCCATCTCTCTGCGTGCCTCTGCATGCATCTGCTTTTTTGTTTCTTTTTTCTGTATTCTTGTGCATTTTTCGCTAGTTGTCAGTATTGGACAGCGGAGAGCTGCTGCTGGGCTGCTGCGGCGAAGTTCACTTAGAAACGTCTTTGAAAGACTTGGAGGTGCTGTACGCGCGAGTGCCTATAAGAGGTAAGTTGGAACTGTTGGACTTTTTGGCTGAATTGAATTTATGCCACTTGAAAGTTTTAAATGCTTATTTAGCAGCTCAGATTCACTTAGTGGGGCGTATCTACTCAGCTTTGAAGCACTGAGAGGCTGCGCTTCCTCAAAGGTGATCATGTTACAATCCCAAATCATTTCATCTTAAAAGACCTTACCAACACCACACGTTTAGAGTAGAACAGCAAATCGCACAAACAAATGGTAGATGGTAGATAATGATGAAGAATGGTAGAAAGCCAAATTCAAAAAACATTTGTGACAGAAAGTCCTGCTAAGATGTGATCCATACAGTACAGTGGCTCGCACAGTGCGTTTCTAGGTGTGTAGAAAAACTGGGTGGCATGCATATGAACGCATGGGCTTTAGTCTGACTTTGGCGCTGTTGCTGCCTCAGTTGCTGCTGCTGCTGTTGGCGCTGCCTCGGTTGCGGCTTGCCGGCTCGCTGCTGCAGCAGCTGCGTTTACGTCTGGGGCCGCTGTTTGTTCAGTTTCCCCTCCAATGACAGCAATAAGAGAAACTTTGGCATTTCCATCAGAAGCAGAGAGAACTGACTCAGGGGCCCTTTCTTTATCTTTTTCGCGCCGCGTGCCTTTCCCGCCATGGGTGCCTGTATGGCGAGACGGGGGGGATGGTGCAACAGCAGCAGCAGCAGCAGCAACAGCATTGGCAGCGGATGCAGCAGAAGACGCAGAAGCAGCAGATGCATCTGCAGCAGGTGCTGCTGTGGCAGCAGAAGACAAATTTGCTGCCTGGCTAAAGGCCCACCGCAGCAGCAATTCCGTCTGCATAGGAGGTACCCCGGACAGCCCCATAACAATTGTCTTGAAGGCGCAGCGCATGCCAGATAGGGGTAAGGCGAAACCATGAAGTTGAATACAACATAAGAAAGACTTGGGGCCCCTAGTGGGGGCCCCTAGTGGGGCCCCCACGTGCCAGCTTGTTCCTAGAGAGGCTTTCCCTTAAGGCTGCGTCGGAGTCTTCAAAGTGCCAACAAAACCTCTTGGGGCCTTTTGTGGCAGTCTTGACAGTGATGAAGAATAGGGGCTTCGTTTGAGGTTTAGATCTCGTTTGACAGGCCCTAAGAGAGCCCCGAACAGCTGTGCTTTCTTGACTTCTCTTTGCATTCCGTTTTCTTTGCATTCACATGCCAGGTCTTCTGTTTTATCTGTTTGCGTTTTTGTTCCACTTTTTGTCACATTTATTCTTCTGCCCCTCCTGGTTTCGATTTCTTTGCAGTGACGGACTGGCTGACAGACAATGCAACCGACATTTTGCGAGTTTTGAAAAGTCGGATTCCTTCAGGGCGTTTTCTTCGGGCTCAGGATTCCCAAGAGAACCTGCAGGGGTCCCCAGAAGCCAGCGCGGCTGCTTTGGAGTCATGTGCTGTTGAAATTGAGGCGCAGCTAAACAGACACTGGACAGAAAAGGATCAAGGAGAAAGGGCTGCAGCCAAAGGGAAGGCTGGGGGCCCTGAGGGGCCCCCTGGCAGGCTGTGGGGCCTGACTCTGAGCGGAGGGGCCACCACGGCGCTTTTCTCAGCTAGTAATATGAATGTTTTATTCAAGGAAGCATCTCCAAATGACGGGGATCAAGAGGTTTCAGCTGGAGGGCCTGAGAAGTGGCAGCAAGAGGCCCCGGCGGTGCAGCAGGGCGGCGAGGGGGCCCCGCTGGGATGGATTTCCGCAGATTGCGGGAGCGCTGTGACTCTTGGTGCTGCAAAAAACATTTCAGGTGAAAGTGAGACTTACAAAGGTTTGTGTAAAGAGATGGAAGTCAATGAATGCTGCAAGGGTTTGCATTCAAGGACTTCTCTGTTTCAAATTTGCAGAAGAATTGTGATGTTCACTTCATTCGACGGCTTTGTTGTGCACTATTGTGCAGTGTACAAACACCATTCAATGCATTTTCCTCATCCGTTGAATCCGCTCTCACCCTTTTGAAGCTGCAGTGGCAATTGCAACACCTTGTGGCGTTGCTTTTGCTGCTGCTGCAGCAACAGCAACACCTGCACCGTGTCGTGGCTTTGCTTACGGCTGGTTTCTCGAAGTTCGCACTCATGTTTATTCGCAGCGCGTTTTATACACTTAAGCTCATACTTTTGCTATTTATGTCTTATTCTTGAATTTTTTCAGGTCCTTTGTCGGCACAACTCAGTCGTTTGCTGCCTGCCGTCCTTTCTGGTTTCCAGTTGGGCTCACTTGCAGGGCCCCTTGCGGAAGAACCCATTAGGTAGGCATTCAACTCTAAGAAATGCAATATTTTCTCAAAGAAGTGCAATCTTTTAAGTAAAAGGCAGCTGCATTCAAGCATTTTTGGTCTTCAGTTTGAAGGAAGTAGACCGGCAACAGCTAACACAATCACACATGGAAAGAAAGACTACGTGTTAATGCGTGCACGTGTACATGGATGTACGAATAAAGTGACAGTATAGGAGCATGCAAGCATGCAGAAAAGCGCATAAATGTATAATATTATATGTGCATATGTACTTCAATGCATGCGAGGCTGTGCAAGTCATTTCATGCGCGAAAACGCGCCAACCTCAAGCATGTATACTTGCTTCCCCAACTGGGTAAAAATATGAAAATCAGCCATACGAAAAGACTTACATGAGCACATCTAAAGTGGGCACATGTAAAGAAGAGCACATATCCGTTTCCACCTACTTACGCGTGTGCACACTTCTGCGCAATTATTTGAGTGTACGAAACAATCCCGAAGACGTGCATGCATGCGCTCAGCCACGCACAGTGCGTTGTTGTGCTGCCAGGGGTGTAGCCTTCACAGTTGAGGCCCTCGCATTTGGGGAGGGCTTTTTGGGGGCCTCGCGGCGGGGTCCCCAGAACGCGCCTGCTGCTTCAGCAGCAGGAACAGCAGACCCAGCAGCAGCAGCTGCTGCTGTATCTGTTGCCGCGGCAGCAGCGGCAGCTGACGAAGCCGCAAGTGTTTGTTCACGAGAATCGAAATTGACCGGCAAACAAACAACAACTGGTCCTTTGTCTGTCCATTCTTACGTCGGCTCAGGGCAGGTGAGACTGAGGTGTGCAGAAGCCGTAGTGGGGAGGTATCGCATATTCACTTAGTTGCATCGCACTATTGTTTTTTCAGTTGTGATTTACCATTACCATTGCTGTTTTTTGTATTTCAGTGCTTTATTTTCCTAATTCCAAGCTGCTGTTTCCTAGGTGCCGCCACACGCAAAGACAGGCATTAGGCAACTTGCCACATTTGCACCAGTTACACCACATTGAGCAAGTCTATTAGAAGGACTGCTCAGCCTCTGAAGTATTTTAGATCATGATTTAAAGGCCTAACATCTTTACTCTAAAAGTGCCCATCGTGCAGCTCGCAGGACCCAACTCCTAAATAGTTTAGGCCGTAGGGCCTGCTCTGCTCTGTACTGTAGACCGGCAGCTGGAAACCTTTAGATTCAAATTCTTGAAATCGCCTCGCCTTATGTCATTTGGAGCATCTCTGTTTTTTGCCAACGATTGTTAGTATTGCATGCGTATTTGTCAAGGGCTTCTGATTTCACGAGTGGTCTTCTGAGTTGTGAGTTGTGGTTTATCTGCATAGGTAATATCCATGTGCGGATCACACGCTTGGTTGCGTAGTTTCTGCAAACTCTAATCGAAACATTGTTTTGCCACATGCCTAAGGTCGTCACTTGCGCTTCGTGCATGTCCTTGATTTGCACTTTCGGTCTTTTACTGTGGCCAAGGCTAAGCAAGCAGGGAATGCACAGCCCTCACGTTCCGACTGAGCTGTACTTAGACGTGGATGCGTGTACACTGCAATTTCAGGTCATTTCTGCAATGAAGGAGGCGTGCAGGGCCGCAATGCTTCAACGAGGACTCTGCAGAATATGCGAGGCAATGCTAAGATTTAGTAGGCGCTACACTTTGTGCTCCCTTTGAAGTCTTAAGCACAGAAGCTCCACGAAGCTCCTGAGCAAATCTTTGTTGTCAATTTGTTTAGTGACTGGAGTACATGAGTAACAGTACAGGGCTTCAACATACGCGCATGTGAAAAATTGCCACTTACTGGAAGTCCCTGTGTACGCGGTCCGAATGAGCAAAAATATCTGCTTGTTTTCTTCATTTCTTGCTTCTAATAAGTTGCTTTCCTTCAACATGAAAATAATGATGATGCGTTTATTCATTTGTCTGTGCATCGAAACGACACAGCACTGAGTTGCGACCAGCGGGTGATAGGCAAAGCCTATTCTGTCCTGGCGAGGCGCAGAGGCAAAATAATCAAAGAGGAAGTCCCGGAAGGCCAAACATCATTTGTCGTCTTTGGGTTTTTACCAACGGCGGAAGCCCCGGGAATTAGTCAGGAAATAAGGCAAGAACTTATTAAACACCAGCTCTCAGCGTTCCAGAACACGAATCACAAGCGTTGCTTAGCAAGGTTGAAGACAGCTTACACGTTCACAGCAGCGAAAATCGTGAACCTGGAATGACTGATGGCTTCTAAAGCCTTTGCCTGTAAACGTAACGCGATGAGTGCCATAGGAATTTCATTCGTAATGCACACTCACCAGAGCATAAAAACAAATTCTACGTTGTACTCATGCTTCACCGGCATTTGCTTGCACTACAGGATTCATGTATGACTTTGCGGCTATATTTGGGCAATATTTGCACCACGTTGCTGTTATGTACGTAGATTTATGCTGCATCCACATTTACATTCGTATTCATCTTTGGTTGGATCCATTTTTGTCCAGGTCCAAGGCATCGGGCCACGCCTCTCTACAGTTGCAATTTTCCCACTGGGAAGTACTTCAAGAGGAGCCTTTCCCCGAGGCCTGCATGACTGAGCAGGTCCGTAAAGCTCAGAACTTAAACTCTAGGACCTGAACTTAGAGCTCAATATTTATTTAGGTTTCGTCGTTCGATTTCAAAGAGTGAAAGCTTTGAGTTCGACTCTGAGGCCACAGGCTGGATGCCTGTGAGGGCAAAAGGCGTCCTGTTTTCGGAATCAGCTCAGAGTTTAGGGTTTAGGGTTATTTGACTTGGGCAAATCCGTTTGCATGCGTTTGCGGAGAGTATTTGCGTGCTGTCTTACATTCAGGAACTCGAAGACGAAGGGGAAGCGGCTTTGTCTTCTTTGGCGACCCAGATCCATGCACGAGCTATCATCAATTCCATCAGGAAAAGCAAAGTAATTGGGATTGAGCTCTGAGCATTCATTCCTAGCCACTAAACGCAATATTTTAAGGGTCGAGTACACCTCTCCAGCAAACCCTGTATTCTACATGGGGGCCTTTACAATTAATTAAACCGGGAATTTCAGATGCGGCAATGTGAAACCAGACCGTGATCTCGGATGCTGAGTCTTTGGGTCAAACCTCACAACACTAAATTATAGATACGTGAGTTCTCAGGTCTTTGGCTTATTTTGTGTTTGTTTGGGCTTTCCGCAGGGTCTTCCCACTGAAGAAAAGGTTGTCAATGATGCTGAAAAGCAGAGGACTCTATCTCGAAACAAATGAAAATAATAGACACAGCGAAGAGAGATGCCCTGTTTTATTTCTTCACACCGTTTTGTGTGCACATGGCTCGTCAGACTCATGTTTTTTTCTTTAGTTCCTGTTCTAATGGAGATACGACTTACTGGCACTGCCTGTTGTTGGAGTCCTCACAAACTCAGAGTAATGAAATAAAGCGCAAGCAAAAGAAGCGGAAATGAAGACAATAAAGAACACAAATGCGTGCAAGCAGATGCAGAGCGAACCAATAGTGGTTCACCGGTACGCTGTATCCCCTTTCAGTTGTATCAGCTTGTCTGCTTTTATTGTTAATTGATCTTCTTAATTGTAAGCGACTTGCACAGACCCGAAATATGCTGTCAGTAGTGCACTAGTGCCGTATCCGTGTCTAATTTAGGGCATTAGTGTTGAAGTATGTGCGCATATGTATGTAAATGTACCGGCGTATTTACTTGCGCAAATTGAATTGATGCTCATGTATTTAGTTAAAATCATGTTTCGTCTCCAGCGTGCAGATGGAGTGAAATTCCGTTATTACTATGCGGATGCTGCTTCTGCAAGGAGAGCAGCGCTACGTTAATTCCCTACAATTAAATATGCATGAACACAAGAGCAAATGTGAAAACATGTCTGAGAGAAGAAAAAATGCATGAACAGAGCGCAAGCATGA
Organism: Eimeria tenella; assembly: GCF_000499545.2. Taxonomy (NCBI): domain Eukaryota; phylum Apicomplexa; class Conoidasida; order Eucoccidiorida; family Eimeriidae; genus Eimeria; species Eimeria tenella. Next base: position 12,142 of record NW_013543464.1, read on the forward strand.
TGATGCATCTACGGCCGAAAGTGCATGCACGGTTAACAAAAAATGCACGAGCACATGAACATGAATATAAATGCAGCCTAAAGAAAATCTAAACCCAGCTCCATACTTCTCGGAGGCTGGGAAGCAAACAAACACTTAGAAGGAAAACGAAATCCTGTACAACGAAGCAGCAGCACCAATTGCTGCAGTTGCCGCTGCAGCACGCAGACGGTCTGGCAAATTCGCTATGGTGGGGCACGCAGCAAGGAAATTTTTACTGCAGCAGCTGCTGCTGCAGCTGCTGCCGCTGAAGCTGGTGCCGCTCCAGTTGGTGCTGCTGCAGCTATTTCTGCTGTAGCACCTGTTGCGGCTGCGGCAGTGCAGCTGCCTCCGTAGCTGCTGCTAGGATGAGAAAACCTTGCAGGGCAAGAGAAACCAGCAAAGGGGGATTTGCATGCATGCAGTGATTGCAATAACATAAGAGGCACAGGAGCCCCGCGCAGTGCCTCCCTGCAGGTAGGCTGCTCTGGCTTCCTTGCCAGCGGCGTCTGACCGCTTAAGCAAAACGAAGAGTTCTGCTGCAGCACAGCACGAAAGGTAGACAAAAAGGCAAATAAACAGGAGGGGCCGGCTGTTTGCTGCTGCTGCTGCGGCCGCGGGCTCCTCTGAAGAGAACTCGTCTGCAGAAACAGCATTTGCGGAGGCTCTCGAGGCTTCCAGCGCGTCTAGCAAGATGCGCAGCAGCAGCAGCAGCGCAACATTGACATATTTGTAGCCGCAGAAGCACAGCAAGTCCGCTGCTGCAGCAGAAGCAGCCCCCGTTATGTACAGCACCAGCTTCAGGAGCCCCACTTCGCCCAGCAGCAGGCAAAGTGCAAGAGAAAAGGTCGAGCCCAGAAGCTCCGGGTAGAAAGTTCCTTGTGTTCCTGTTTGGATGCCGACGAGAAGAACGAAAGTGGTGAGGGCCATGAGGGGTATGTACAGGTCGCGTTCAGGTGTATAGGGAGCTGAGGCCCCGCTGCTGATGTCCGAAGAAGCCGCAACTGTCATTCGCGAAGAAGAATCTTTCATGAAAAGAGCTCTGAAGGGAAAGAGCAACTGCCCCAGCCGCAGGCGCACGTAGCTCTGGCTCACGCTGAAGTACGGCCGCAGCGACAGCAGAAACGACGGAAACTGCTGCTGCAGCATGGACACGTGCTTCTCCGCCTGCACTGTCAAGTTGTCGGCCACGGAGTGCAGCACCATGTTCATCACCTGCTGCTCAGCGCTGGGGCCCCCTGATCCCGACACCTGAGGGGGCCCCTGCTCAGTTGGGGGCGCGTCGGAACGAGGGGGGGCCCCCTGTCCAAAGGGGGAGCTCCAGACGCCGCCCGCATGGGCCACAGAAGGGTTGAAGGGGCCCCCAGGGGCCCCCACGGAAGGGGGCCCACCCATGGGGGCCCCGTAGGCAGGGCCCCCAAAAGATCCTCGGTGACGGTAGTCAGCGCCTCGGGCTGGAGTTGGGGCCCAAGAGGTTGCAGGATCCCCTTGGGGGCCCTCAGCAGCAGAAGGAGGGGCCCCTCCCCCCATGTCGGCGGAGCCAACTGAAGACAGCGGGCGCATCGGCATTGCAGGGGGCCGAGAGCCGTAAGGGGCCCTTTCCCCAATAGGGTGGCCCCCCCTTGGGTAGAGATCCATTAGTTTCTGGGAAAGACTGGGAAGGTTTCTAGTTGGTGGTGCCTGTAGGCTGGGGTCACGGTGTTAGACGCTGCTGCAGTGGCGGGGCCTGCAGCCCAGCATGCCTGCACTCGTTGGCCGGACGAAAGGACTAAAGGAAAAAGAAAAAGTCAATCGAAACTCGAAAAAACAGAAAGAAATAGTCTAGAGACATCTGCCGCGAGAAACGGTCACGCAAGCTTCTCTACACATACAGCGGCGGTGCGCAGCGACAGCGCGGTTTTGCCGAAATACGGGGCTTTTTCAGAAACTGAAAAATCCACTCCTCCTCAAAATTGAGGAAATCACCATTGTTGTATCAAGGTTTCCCCTGTCTCGCTGCTGTTTACTGCAGTGAGAACAATAGAATGAGCGGCAGGCAGCCCCAAACACAAACCATCATCAGCCCCGTGCAGACCGGAGCGTTTGTTGCCTGTTTAAGAAGGAGAAGAGCGAATTTATTTTACCGCAGCTTCCAGAATATTCTTAAATCTCGCTGTCCATATGCCCCTTCACCAACACAGCTGCTGAGCTTAACTCTCAGCATCTTCACATCCGGGAAGGAACTGGTTTCAGATGGTCCTCGAAGCTGGCTTCTCCCATTCAACAGAGGTCCACTAGTTGCTAGACCAGCTGAAGAAGCCCTCGGTGATGATCTTTCATAAGCCCTTGGAAGCAGCAAAGGCGCTGCGCAGCTTCTGAAGTCTACCAAGAAGATATTCAAATTGAGAGCCCTCCCACACCATCACCCTGCGCCTTCACCGCAGCACCATGCTTGCGGACACGCGATCTGCGGGGAAGCTCCGGGGTGGCCGGTGGCCCCGCGCGACGAATCAGCAGACAGAAAGCTGGGTCAGTAGGATGTTGCAGGCAGTCAGTGAGCGCAACGGCGAAGCCTTTTCGGAGCTGATCCGCCACTTGGATTCCATCATTCCCGACGAGGAAATTGCAAATATGCCGGAGGTAAGACTACCAATTGCTAGTTAGTGCTTTTCAACCGGTGTATGGCGCTGAATAGTTGACAGAGCTCAAACCGAAACAAAGAAGCGCACATTGATGCGAACCCGCAAACACTGTGATCGCCAGAGTAGGGGCATATTATGCCCGGCTACTCTTTTTATTGCTTTATTTGCTTTTATGGGAACACATAGTTTTGTTCGTTGGTCTGCTGCTTGTGCATGTGTGAATAACTGCGTGTATGTGCCTGTTTTTGTACCTCTCTGGGCACGCCCGCATATGATATGTCTCGGCGTGTGCCGTGCAGGCAGTGTTCTTCCCTAAAAGTGAAGTTAGAACCGAAAACTAAGACTTATTTGCACTCGTGGATCTGTGCATGTTCAGATAAATGCGCACTCGTAGATATGTAGGCAAAGATTCACGACCCCACAGCAGCACTCACCGACCCAAAAGACTCAGGAGCACGCTCAGTGGTTCGGACATTGAAAAACCAAGAAGGCTTTTTCCAGAAAATTATCTTTTGTAGCTGTTGCTTGCTGTTTGCCGCAGACAGTGATGACTGCCGTAGTGAACACCAAGCTGAAGGAGGCTTCTCTTCCGAAGGCTGCAGACACTGCGTTTAAGCGCCTGTTTTTTTCCTTCCTAAAGCTGAGACAGTTGCGGTGCACATTGAGGTGGGGAGACGTAGTGCGGCAGTGCATATCTGTGCTAGATCTCTACGTGGACTTGTACGTGGGGGCCCCCGCGGCCAGCTGCTCCTGGCTGGTGCCGGGACTGGCTGCGCTGTGCACGATAATGAGCCGCGCGGCCTTTGCTGCGGACAGCAGCAGCGAGGACAGCGCAGATCTGCTGGAAGAGGCTGAAGGGGCTGCAGACACCGACGAAATGCAGCACCGATACACGAAACAAATTTTAAATGCCATCAGACCTAAGCTAGGAAAGGTCCGAGGGGAGGAGGCCCGACATGGAGCCTACGTGGTGCTTCTTGGGCAGAGCATCAAGCGCTGCTTGCAGCTAGGCAATATGCAGATGGCCGCGGGGTTCCTCAAGCTCTGTGACTCACGGTGAGACAGGCTTTAAAACCTCAAGCCTTGCTGTGAACCCAGCCGTGAGCTCTCAGCTTTCGTAGCTTTGCTGAGCCAAATGCCTTTCGTTTCTTTTCCTATTATTGGGCTGCTTCTTGAGTTGCTCTATTTCTGCCGCGCCAGACAAATCAACTTCAGTCATGCGCCTCGGGGCCCCATGGTGAACTTCCGGTATTATTTAGGTCGGCTCTACATGCAGCAAGAGCAATTCGAGCAGGTAAAACCCATCAATTTAAAAAGCTAACCAATTTATTGTCTGGTTGCAGTTGGGAATAGTCATTTGAGAATAGGCATTTTAGGTTTCACAGGCAGTTTCCTAGGGCCACTGCATACTGCCCAGATTGCGGTGCTTCTGTCCATCTTTAGGTTTTGCTGCACTTAGCTATGACAATGGCGACTCATATGTTCATGTTGTTCCATCAAAATATTTACCTATTCGCCTACGGAATAATCACTGTCAATGGACCATCTACAGTGCTGGGTTTGTGTTGCAGTCCGAATCAGAATTGGTTTGGGCTTTTTCAAACTGTCCGCCCACGAAGATGCGCGTTAGAAGGTGAGCTGTGGCAGGACTTAGCTTAAATTACACACAGTGCCGAGAAAGCCAGGTAATCGCATTCATTCAACCAGTTCTGTTGCTGTTCAGTAGCCTTTTTCAAGCAAATGAGCTCCGAAGTCATTCCATTTCATCTCCCTTTCCCAGTACAAGTGGTCAAATTACTCAGTTTGGTCTTTCTTCGTTGCTGCAGAAACATTTTGGAATGTCTCGTCGCGGCGCGGCTGCGCATGGGAAAGCTGCCAAGCGCAGACTTGCTCAATAAATATCAGTACGCTTACCTGTGCACTCATCTGTGTATGCATTGCAGCTTGCAATTATACAATTATCGCCAAAATTTAGTCCCGCTTTTCAGGGTTATTTGTTTGCCCGTTCATATGTCAGTCTTTTCGTTTCATCGAGGTAGCTTTTACTTGCCATAACCGAAGTAGCAGTGTGTCTTTTGTTCTTTCAGGATGCCTCATTACCTGGACATAATCAAGGCAATGAAAAGCGGCAATTTGTCGCTGTTTGACCGAGCACTTGTGCGTCTTACCTCTGCTGCTGACATAGCGTATGCGGTTACATTGTGGCTGCTGCATGCATTTGGCGTATTGTTCTGTTTCATGAGACAAGTGGGGGAAAACTTGAAATGGTGTGTATTTATCGTTTAGCTTTTCTCTTTTATCTTCATTCTTTACGATTTGCAGGAGCAGCACGAAAGCGTCTTCATAAAACACGGCACAATTTTGTGTGTGGAGCGGCTTAAGTTCATTGTCTTCCGTACCCTGATGAAACGCATGTAAGAAACACAAATGAACCAACAAGAAAGGAAAGAGTGTCAGAAGCAAGCAGAGAAGAAACAAATGCAAGAGATAGTACTAGGCAGCAGTCAGAGCTTGCCTTCCCCCGATAGTTACTGAAACACAGGTACAGCTTTTGCCTGGTTTTGTCTTTTTCTAGGCGTTCCCCCCTTTGATATTTCTCAGTTGTTCCTTTAGTTTCTTCATATGTTTGTTGTAAATTACTTCTCCGCTGCGGCTTGGCTTGCTCTTCAGGAAGCAGTGGTGGTTGGAGTCTGGCTTGGCATCCAAAGCCAACATTGTCCCGATTCAAGTTTTCACTGCAGCCATAAAATGGCAAAGTGACGAACTTTTCGACGACGATGAAGTGAGGAAATAAGTAATCGAGTCAATTCGCGTAAATGATCAGAGCAACTGCCCAATTCTCAGTTGATTTTGTTCTGTTGTTTCGTGATTGAAATAGTTCTAGCCAGTAGAACGCTTCAGTTAGTTAATTTGATTTCTGAACCAGAACCAACACGAATTATCCCTCGAACTTTTGAAACATAGCTGCGCTCTGCTTGTCTTCTTCCTCCTTCACCCCAGCTAGCAAGCAGCATGATTTCAATAAATAGTGGTCTAGTCATTTTCTGTCATTTTCTGTTTGCAGTAGAGCCCGCCTAACAACTTAGTCACATATTTATTTTTATTAATAGTTCTTTCTGCCGTACGCGCGTTGTGTTCACTTGCACTGTCTGCAGATGGCTTGCATCAGCGCGAACCTGATTAGAATGGGATACATAAAGGTGCGTCTGGCATTTTTTTTCATTTAGTTATTTTATTTTGCACATTTGTCTTATAATTTGCTCATTAGATCTACTTTGCATGCGCCGCGGCCCACGCGCCTTTGCTGCACTACTTAGAGGCTTTGCCATTCATGAACATTACTGCTGCAGGGTTACATTTCGTGGGAGCACATGGTGATCGTCTTCAGCAACCAGGAGCCCTTTCCGAGTCTCAAGACATCTCGAGGGGCTTAAAAATGCCAAGATGACAATCTCAGAGCCCTGCTAATACTAGTGTGTGCATGCGTTGGCGTTAAGCATTTGCATGCACCTGCATGCACGCAGGTGCAGGGAAATGCATGCAAGTGCTGGCAGACGTGTCGATGCACACATTTAGGAAAGTTGTGCAGTTTTTCTGTTGGATTGTCAGTTTTAAATTGGCAAGGAGACGACCACCAAAAAGGCACTGATTTGCGCTGTGGTCTGAGCTCATCCCTCGAAGGAAGAAGGGCTGGCAGGCCTCCAGTTTGAACAGAAATGTAGACTCACACAAACATACAATTAATTAATTCATTTAGTGGCTGAAATCCATGTTTCTTTCTGCTGCCCCAGCTGCTGGCAACTCGCTTGGCATTCTTGAACTTCTCTCAATTTGTTTCTGCGGAAGTGGAGGCCCAGAGGGCCCTTGAGCTCTTCTCCTTTTTCGCTGCTTTGGCAACAGAACGCGCATGCCTCTCTGGCGCATGCACTATCCCTCTGTTAGTTTTATTGTCAAGGAACTTTCAGTGAAGCAAAATTCGTTTTAATTAATCAAATTAGCTCAAGTACCTGTTCGCAGTGGCCAAAACCGGCTCCTTGGGTGTCTGTGCATTCCTCGATGAGTTTGCTCAAGTGTATGTGCAGCTCCTCTGCATGCGCTTGGTTCTGTTTGCATCTCTTCAAGCATTTATATTTTTCAGGAGCTTCGAGCAGCAAGGTGCTGTTGCTGCAGCAATGGCTGCAGAAGTCCTCAGCGCAGATCTTCGCCCTCTTCGGGTTTCTGCTTTCCATCAGACTGCACTCGTGTTGCCGCTGCAGCGGGTGGACAGCCTCTACACAGCTTTTCCTGTGGCGCAGTTATGTTTTAGTTCAAATCAACTCAAGCAATAGTTGCAACTTGAAATGAAGCCAAGACTCACCAGGGCGCTGCTGCTTCGCTGAATTTCTGGCGGCTGGTTCGGCGCTTTGCTGCTGCCTGTCGCCGCACATGAATTTCAAAATATTTTTTCATTCAAGCAGTTTCAACAAAGAGGCCACCAACACCCACCTTGGTCCTCAGCGGCGCCGGCAGGCCCCAGCGGAATTGGTGCTGCTGACTGCTGCTGCTGCTGCTGCTGCGGAATCGGCTGGAGCTGCCTTGTCTTAGCTGCAGGCCTTTTGAAATGGGCGAGCAGGGGGCAGCGTCGACTCGGAAGTTGTCAAAGAGGACTCCTCGTTTGACCCCGGAGACGAAGAGGCCGGCAGTTCCCGAGAGGAAGCCTTCATCGAACATGCTGTATAGTGGAATTCGAAAAATAATTATATTTGTTGCATTTTTTGACCCGAAATTTGATAAATAACTTTATTTTTTGCATTTTTCGACTTTTCGGCGCATTTTTTCAACTAAGAAAGCCCCAATGCAGACTCACTCCAGCGCCGGCCTCCAGTGCTTCTCCCCCTCGCCCACGGCCACCTTTATGCGGCCGTGGTGCAGCTCTATGCGCAGACGGTTCCAGCTGTTCTCTGTGTAGCACTGCGGGCTTTCAGTTTGCTGCAGCAGAAAGGCCTCGCCGTCTTCGACTCTGTGCAGCAGCAGCTGGTGAGGCTCATTGCTGGCTGACAGCAGAAACAAGTTCTGCAGGTCTTGCATTCTGAAGGCGACTCCGACGGTGCCTTTGTCGAAGGGCTGAGCCGGAAGACAAGTTCAGATTCGGCAAAGGATCATTTAGTTGGCGGCTTTTATCTTTTTAATTTATTATTCTTTCGTAATCTGAATGTTTTGTTCAGGTTCTCACGAAAAAATCCACGTGAATCACGCCGTCGTAGAAACGGCGCCCCTTCAGAAAAGCAAAAGTTCCTTCCGTGGGCCTCCGCCCCTTCACCGGGGCGGACTGACCAATGGTCTTGGTGTGTTTCTTATTGGTGTGTTTCTGATTGGTGTGTTCATTTAGCTGCACTTCTGCGTATCCCCAGGAGCTCGGGCCCCCTGTGGCTCTGTAGCTGTCGGCGGTTTCAAACACATCGGAAAAGGCATCTCGAGTGTAGTTGAGGCTGAAGGACTGAAAGCCTGTTTGGCTCCGTCTCTGCTTCTCCACTTTTCCCAATTCATATATCAGAGCGTCCAGATCTGCGCCGACGGCCCCCGAGCTGTTCAGCAGAGCCGTCGCTGCGCCTTCCGCCTGCTGCAGCCTGCATCAGCAGCAGCAGCAGCAGCAAGGAAAGCTGTATGAAAGCAGCAGCTCTTGGCTGCTCTGCAGCAATGGGACTCACAGGTCGCCCGTTGAGCTCAGCACTTGCTGCTGCAGCAGGGCTGCAGGCATCAGTGCCTCTTCCAGCGCTGCAGTGGCCTCTGCTGCTGCTGTCTGCGCCGCAAACACGTTTGTGGGGTCTAGGCCGTGGACTTGGTCTGCAGCAGCAAGAAGCATCCGCAAGATGCATGCACGAACGCAGGTGGGATCGGGAAACGAACTGAGACCCAGGAAAGACCAGCAACCCACCTAATGCCCCCAGCACGTCGTTGATTACAGCAGCCATCATGGGGTCTATCATCACATCTTCAGCTTTCTCGTTCGGAGTTTCCGAGACAGCAGCACCAGCGGTGGTCGAGACTGCGAGCTCGATGAAGGAACTCGACAAACTCGAAAGACTCTCGATGGGGCAGTCCTGCAGAGCGGGCATGTAAGCAATGGTCAAATAATCAAACAATCAAGTAATCAAATTTAGTAATATTAGGAAGAAGTGTGCAATTTGATAAACTTTAGTTCAATTGAGGCATTTGTCGCGCATTCGGCATATAATAAATACGGAACATATCGATTTTTTCAAATTCAAATTGCATGCAAGGTGGGCTTGGTGAAATTTTTACTTTTGCAACTGGCACAATTCGAACGCTGCGCGTCACTCGCCCCCTGCGTTTGCTGGGCAGGCCGCCTCCGTTTTGCTGCTGCTGCTGGTGTTGCTGCTGGAGGTCTGTCTTGAGCTCGTTAGTGAGTTGAATGGTGTTGGGGGTATTCAGGGCCTCCGACTTGACTCCGTTGCTTGTAGAGCCCTCATAGGAGGGCAAGCTGCTCTCCAAAGAAACACTAGCGAGACCGCCGTTGCTGCCCTTAAGGACTCCCGCGTGGACTGCGGCTTTGCAAATGGCGCTCAAGTCCGAGTAGAGGCCATTGGTGCCGAAGACTGGCAAAGAGCTGGCCTCGCTGCAGCCGGGCGGGCACTCCACCACGATGTTCGTCTGCAGATTCGGGGAAGAAAATGCAGGTGCAAATCTTTCTGCACTTCTGAAAAGAAATGCAAATGCAGCTCACGTTGGTTATTCCGAAGAACGCCGGGTGCGAAGCGGCAGACGCCTCGCAGCCGATGTCGATGTGCGGCCTGAGGCGCAAAGTGCAGCATGTTGAATTTCAATTTGCACTGAGTGCACCATTTCATTTCATTCCCTGCGGGAACCCTTACACTGCATGCACTACTTTGCTGCATGCAGCATTCAATCGCTGCATGCGCTATGCTCTGCATGCAGTGTGTGCTTGTACAGCAGCTGCTCACAGGGCGACTTGGCCTTCCCCCGCATTTGTCGAGCAGACAATAACTGCCACATTTGCTGTCTCGATGTCGAAGTAAGTGGGTTCGGCTCCAGGGAGCCTCAGGCCTGCACGGGACGGAGTGTTGTTACATGGGTGTTGGGAAACATGCAAAGTAATTAAGTGAGTCAATAAGCTGTATTATCCATTATCGTAATTATTGAGTAATCACCGGCCGTAGGCAACGCCTTTGGATTCGCATGTGAACTCGTAGAGCCCTCAAGCAGCAAAGAAGTCAAGTCCGTTGTGCCCGAGAAGAGGTCCTGAATCGATTTCAAACATGACAGCAAGTCTCACAGCGTCCTACTGTTTATTCATGTTCCGTTTACTGATCATTATAGTTATAGGCAATACTGTTGTCACTTTTTGTCAGCACTTTATTACATTAGAAGTCAATTCGGTGATTGACTTTTTTTCTACCTTGTAGGCGCCAGTGCATTTCCCCTCCAAGCAGCCCATATCATGGGCCAGCGGCAGCACTGCGTTTTCCACTTCGTCAAGTCCTGAGTGTTCGGCAAGTTTGTTTGTTTCCTGAAATATAGTGGACTCAATTAGCTTGCCGATTTGCTTCAGAGCCAGCTGGAGCGCCCGGAGGTGGCCAGCGGACTGCAGCACGAAGGGCTCCAAGCCCTTCTCCGCACACCGCAGACGCAGAGAAGTCAGCGAATGCACTTTGGGAACATTTGTGGTTTCGTCTCCAACTCCGAGTTTGACAAAAAGCAGCGAAGTGGCGCTTTCCATGGCGCAGTACACCCGAAGCGGATGCGGGGCGCACCGGGGCAGGATCCTGCAGCCCTCAGTCAATTGTGGATGGCTTTCTTTTTTATTTTATCCCTTTGACTTTTCTCACCAGTAAAACCCCGAGGGGGCCTCGGGGCTGGCGGCCTTCGCAGCGAAACAGTCTTCCGCGGGGTAGTTCGGGGAGTCGCCTGCGAGAAACGCGTGTCAGCAGCAGCAGGAGATGGGCGCGCAGCGCTGCTGCTGCTGCTGCTGCTGCTAGTGGGGGCTGTTGCTGCTGTCACCTGGTAAATAGCCCAGCTCCCGCTCGTCCCGGCCCTGGGTCTTGAACGAAAGCTTGAGGAGTTCCCCCTGGAGAGTGGCGGCAGTGGCTGCGAGGGCTTGCGTTTGCGTTTTGAGTTTTTCTTTCTCTGCGACGCAGTTCTTGGCCCTGTCGAGGCTGTCGGCTGCGAGTTTCGTTTTCTTGCCGAGAGTGCGGGAGCGCCTTAGCACGTCTTCCTCGAGCGAGTCCATCTTGGCCGCGATCTCCGAGTCGAATTCGTGGACTGGCAGTAGAAAGTACTTGTCTCGTGCGTCTTCAGAGTTCGCCGCCTCTTTGCAATCCCCCACAGCCGAGTCCAGCCGGCTCGCGAGTGCGTAGACCTCTCGAATGCCGTACACGTACTGGTCCCCCACTTTGCCGTTGGTGGTGTGCGGGTGCGTCATCAGAATGCGCACATGCTGGGCCACTGGTCCAGGGAGAGTGTCCAGGGTGACGTTCGCGGGGTTGGCGACGTTTTCAGCTGCATCCCTGGGAAAGGCCGCGCCTGAGGTGTACGGACACCGCAGCTGCAGCAGCAGACCTACGTGAACGTCTTGCCGTCCTGGCTGACTTGCACTTTGTAGGCCATGGGGGGGTATTCCCAGTCCAGGCGCAGCGCGGCCAGCCGCGCGCTTTTTCCTGAATTCCCCCGGCGTGAGCGGCGCTTTGGAGCCCCTTTCAGGGCTTTTCTGGACTCACGTCTGTCTGGAACTCACCGAGATCGATGTCGAGGGCAACGGGGTGCTCCTCGGCGTCGGGGAAGGCCCCAGAGGCCCAGAAAGTGCTCACGTCTCTGTCAAGAGCCATCGCGGGGCTGTGCGCCGCGCCCGCGGAACTGCCGCTCTGAGCTGCAGCGCCGAAGGCCACGGCAATGTCCCCAGTCCCCGGCTCAGTGCCGTGGCTGTTCTGCTGCGTCAGGCAGTAGAAGCCGGCGCGGTCCAGCCTTAGCTGGGAGTTGGGCTCGGGGGTCCAGGTGGAGCGCCCGTCGCCTTCTTCGAGGGCAGCGAGGCAGTTTCCGAGGACCACTGCGCCTCCGCCTGCAAAACGCATGCATTTAGTTGGTCAATTTGAGTTTTTTTGCCACATTTGGGGGGAAAAATGAAGAGAAATGGAGGCGAAAGACACAGATCGCACCCTCCACCTTGCCGTCCTGCAGAATGATGCATTTTTTCGGCTGACTCCGCATGGCCACAATTTGCCTGTTGGCGTTTTGCACCCAAATTTCCTGCAAGATTTCATGAGGAGATAATTCTAAGGGCCAGCGAAGCAAAACGAACTCGGCCGTCGCCAGCAGCAATGGCATTAGTGCATGTGTCCAGGACTACGTGGGCTCCGTCTTTGTTGAAGGCGCCGCCCTCGACCTGAGAGAAAGCTGTGCTGCTGCCTCTTTGCAGAATAGAAAGGCCTTTTACCTGCAGGCACATTTCGCCGTCTTTGCTGGTGATGCCGCTCACAATCATCAGCTGCGGCTCGCCAGTTTCCAGCGGCTCCACGAGGCTCATGCCGAAGTAGTCGTGCAGCGACTTGCGCATTGCAATGGACACCGCCTTGACGGTGCGCGGGTGGTCGAAGAAAATGTCCTCGTTGAAGGCCACTGAGCCCGTTCAGCTTCCAGCAACGCAGCAGCAGCAAATGCACAGAGTCGGGCGAACCGTCGCTGCTTGGCGTTCTTTTGAACGGGCTCGCCACTGTCCAGTTTCGCCCGTCCGCGGAAACCGACAGCTGCACAAGCTGCGAGCAAGCAGCAAGGAAGCCGCAACTTGTTGTTATTTGGATCTTGCATTTGTTGCAGCACGCACGAACCTCGGGAGAATAAGCCCAGCCGATGCGCAGGCCGCGCAGCAAGGTCGGCGCTTCCAAAGTTGCACTCCAAGTGACTGCGAAGAATCACGGGAAGATCAGCGGCTGGAAACATGTAACAAAAGGAATTTAAACTGACCCTGCTCATCGTCAGTGTGTTGCCCTGCGCTGCACCAGTACGAAGGCCCCGGCTGCAGCGCCTGAGCCGCCTCGAACTCCGGACCCTGGGTTGACGACGCCTTCGCCTGCTCAAACTTAACTGTGCCTTCAGCCGCTCGCCCGTAGATAACAAGGGTGAGGAAAAGCGGTAGAAGCAGCCGGCAGACCCTCGTCGTTTCTACGACAGCAAGGACCATCGTGTTCAGATGACAGCGCCGTGCTGCTGTGGAAAGCCGCAGTTGGAACGCTTCAACTCCGTATTTAGTTCTGCCTGCGATACTCTCGAGTATTTGTAACTTCAACCGCCAGAAGCGTAACTTAGCAATAACTACGCATTTTTTATTTGATTTCATCGGTCGTTTGACAATAATCATCTCGACCACCTACAGCACTAACAGGTGTATCTGCAGCTCGCGTGAAGGTGACCACTGCGAATGCAGGAACCAACTACTGGAAACTGCGTCACAACTCGTCTTATGAACTCAAATACTCATGATACTTTGTCAGTTGTTCTACTGTCATATGCTTCTTGCTGCGTGCTGGTAGCTGAAGGTTCTAGGTGCGCTTTCGGTGCCGGCCGTCTCATGCGTTTCTCAATTCTTGATAACAAACATTTGCCGAAGCAGCCATTGAACAGCATTCTGCAAATTTCGGTTTCGGCACGTTTGAGGTCCATGTATCTTCACCATTTGGCATCGTAATGGTTATGAGAATACAGGAAAACAATTGCACTTAAATATCATGCATGGCTCTTTGGTTTCAGGCGGTGCCCTGCCGCCGAAGTCAATACTTCGAAGGAGCCATGGAATCGGGCCCTCTAAAAAGAAATACAGGCCATACAGAGCGCTTAACTGGGACGGCGTGCGTTTCCAAGCACCTGCATGGCTGCAGCAGCTGTTAGCGCAGCCGCCGCATCACATTTCTCAAGGCTGTACAACATGGACGCTATTGTATCACCGAGCGGAGCTTGGACGAGCTTTAAATCCGAGCATTGAGTTCGCTCGCCTCATCTGTTAAGGTCACTTGGGGGCAAACGCAATCAGGAATACGCAAGCGGCACGACAGCATGGGCGTCTGCGCGCGTTCTTTGGCTGTCTGCGCCTCCTTCGATTTTGAAGAGAAGTGGCTGGCGTGTAGTCTTCCGCGTTGCTGCTTGCTGCGCTGCTGCTTGCTGCGCTGCTGCTTGCTGCGCGTGTGCGCAGCAGCCCCGGCCGCTCAGGGCGACAGCAGCGGCGACTCCAGAGACAGGCTGGGGGCCGCGCGGGCCGCGTCCCAGCTGCTGTACCTGCGCAGGGGCTCGCTCTGGCAGCGGGCTGCGTCTGTCTGGCCGGGGGCCCTGCCAGTGTGCACCAGCACCACGCTTTCCTCCTCCCTGGGAAGCAGCCAGTAGGCAACCTCCCGCAGCTTCTGCGGAGTGCAGCGGCAGTCGGCCCAGCGAAACACGTGCAGCAGCCGGTAGCGGCCGCCCCCCAGAATCTGCTTCACCCGCAGCTCCCGCAGCGAGGCCTCCACCACCAGCTCCTCCGGCTGCGCCCGCACGCGCGTGGCCACCAGACACACCCCCACGGGAACAAAAGTGGAGTCGAAGAGGGCCCCCGCGGGGACTGCGAAGTGCGGGGCCGTGGAGCGGGAGGGTATGTACACCGCGAAGGACTCCGGCGAGAGGTTCACGGCCACCCGCCACACAGAACTCACCCCGTTCTGGTCAATGTAGAACGACAGAGGGTCCCCCTTCACAAACATGCAGTCGTGGGGAATGGGCTTGCGCACCACCAGCGCCCCGGGGTAGTGCAGCAGACGCCGGGCCTCCCGCCGGAGGCCCTGGATCTCGTTGGGCTTCAGCCGGAACTCCAGCAGGCCCCGCTTGCGGTTCACCAGTACAGACACCGCACGCACGCTGAACACGCCGTAGCGGCGCGCGTCAGCCAACTCGTCCAGCGTGTAGTTCAACAAACAGTCCCGCAGCTGGCTGGGCGAAGGCAGCGCGGGAACGTAGAAGCTCGTGTGGTAAAGGCCCGGGTAGGCATTCGCAGAGTGGTGGTCTCTTCCGTACAAGTCGTAGGAAGAGCGAAAGCTGTGGACCCCTAGGCCTACGTCGATCCTGTTCATGCCCACCAACACCTCGGGAAACTCCAAAACCTCCCGCGACTCCCACTCGTGGCCATTCGCTTGTGCCCAGCACAAAATACCCAGAAAAACTGCGACATAACTGTGGGCTGCATTAAGAGACCGCATTTTGTCGTCTCCACAGCAGGCAGAATGTGCTGGAGCCTTCTTGTACAAACGCAGAAGGTAATGACCAGGAAAAGAGCCAAACCTGACAAGGGAACGCAGTAACAGCTAAGTATCGCACTTGGAAGACAGGAAAAAGAGGCCAAAAGAGCAATGCCGAATTGACACTGCCCGGCAAGGCACAACCGCCACAGCCCCAACGACCCCAAGGAGGCGAAACAATTGGCACACCTCATAAGGATCCGACTTGCTAAAACTGTCCCTAGTAGACGCAAAATCTGCATCCAAAACAGGCAAATGTAACTTAACTCCGGAAAATATAACGATACCAATTGTGAAAGCCACGCTGGCATTACAATAACGCAATCCTTTTCAAATCTGAGATAAGGCAGAATGGCCGAGTGGTCTAAGGCGCTGCGTTAAGGCCGCAGTCCGAGAGGGCGTGGGTTCGAACCCCACTTCTGTCAGCTCTTTCGATATCATTCGATCGTTAAATCAGGAATGGAGTCACCATTTCGAATAATTTCATGCTTTTGCGTTAACAGTTTCACAGACAGCGCCGCTCCCTGGAATTACGCTGAGCCGACGCTCGCTCTCGGCACCGTCCACATTTGTGGGGATTCGGGGTGCTCAGAGAGTCAAAAGTTATTTAGCCTAATTAAAACGAATTTCCAGTCTAATCTGTATGCTACAATAGTGCATTAGTTAGTGTCAATGATGCAGCCTTGTTCGGGATTTGATTCTTAAAGGATTCCATCACGGATCGGAGCTCCTCAGATGACGGTCGGCCCCAGGCAGAATGGCCGAGTGGTCTAAGGCGCTGCGTTAAGGCCGCAGTCCGAAAGGGCGTGGGTTCGAACCCCACTTCTGTCAGCTCTTTTCTTTTCACCCATAAAGGAGCGACTCTGCAGCAATAGAGCGACTGCTTTATGCATATCCGATCACTTGGGCTTAGTCTAAAACATTATTCACTGTTCAGGCAAGCTCGTCGGCATGCAATACGAATATTTCAAAGGTCTCCCTGCGTTCGCAATGGCCACATCAGAGGCTTAGGTACACCTAAAGTAGGGGGATCCTACCCTTTGTGGGGCACCAAGGAGCAGCAGCAGAACGCAAAAGCGAGTGGGGAGCCACCAAAGCATCTCGAAATTATTTTCCCACGCATGTTACATATTCGATGGTTTCAGGGGTATCACTGTGTAAGAAGGCATTACCCGTTCACACTGTACCATATGCAAGATCCAACGCCCTCACGCGATACTGTGCTCATGAAACACAGTGTAAATGAGCGCCCTACAGCCAGGGGACATGATTGGGACAAAGTAGTCACTCTATAAATCCTTTAGAGGAAAATTTGTAGGCATCCCAGCCAAGCGTCTACAAATAAGACAGACAGACTTGGCAATTCTCACATAACACCACAGTGGAGTGAGCAAGTGGCGTGACATTCGGCAGAATGGCCGAGTGGTCTAAGGCGCTGCGTTAAGGCCGCAGTCCGAAGGGGCGTGGGTTCGAACCCCACTTCTGTCAGTGGCGTTCGTGTTTTGGCGAATAGAATGTTGGTTACTTGCGTATATCATTCCAATCTCGCTAACCTTTCCTACGCAGCGTATCCACACTCACCTGCACAATTGCAGCATTCTTAAAAGAACTTCTGATTTCAGCCATAGGTAGGGAGGCGCTCCCGAAGTAGTAGTCACGCATTTTAGGCCTACACAAATTTACAGTTTCACCAGATGTTGTTTATCACGTGCTATTGGAGTCGATTCGGGTCCCATTAGTGTGTCTAGTCTTCTGTGTTGCCCGTACAAAATATTGCTTTAGGTTTCATCGTTTTCACAATCAATTCAGAGCAACAGTCTGTGTTTCTTTACCGGTATCACGTCTCACACTTTCCTAGAGCACAGTGAAGAGCCTCTACCAGAACTGATGTAGTCATGTGGAGCAACCTCAAATGCGTTTGAGAGGAGATCGCTGGCAATTCTAATGCATTATTAAATACGAAAAATGCAATTTTCAGAGTTAAGGTTAATTGCCTGACTTATTCCGGTGACTTTCGGCAGAATGGCCGAGTGGTCTAAGGCGCTGCGTTTAGGCCGCAGTCCGAGAGGGCGTGGGTTCGAACCCCACTTCTGTCATTTCCGTTCATCACGGCTTTACTGTTTAGTTAATTACAGTGATTAACGTGTTAGAAATTGACTTCAAGTAAAGTGTGACTCTTCCGCACTACAGCCCGCACAAACAGCCCCGTAGAGACACAAGGCGCTATGAGAGCCCTCAGTAAATCATATCGGTCTCAATAAATTAATTCGAACACGTAAAAAGTGTTTTTCCAGAAAGCAAGACCAGAACATGTGGGCGGAAAAGCTTATTGGGATGATTGGACCAGTGGCCCAACTGTCGTTATGAGGCCTAGTCGATTTGAACAATGGTCCAAACCGTGATCAAAACACAACGAGAGCCAAATAAAATTGAGCGTTCAAGGTGTGAGTATGTTCGTAACTCGGTCTTCTCTCGGCTAATGAGAACAGGAATTAGCTTGATGGTTGGGCCAGCAAAACAATTCATGGTCAGCAAGGACGAAACGTAGCGCGTGTGCAAAATTTCGAAAGATTCATTTCTGCAGAGAACTGAGACTAAAGCACCCTCTACACTGTTAATGAACAAAGACTTTGGAGGGAGAAGTGAAGTGGATTCGTGGAGCTTAACGTGGTTCTTCTTTAAATATATGCACTGAAGGAGGCGCCCCAGGCAGAATGGCCGAGTGGTCTAAGGCGCTGCGTTAAGGCCGCAGTCCGAAAGGGCGTGGGTTCGAACCCCACTTCTGTCATCTTTACCTTGCGTGGACATTGCATATGCCTGTTTCTTGGTTGTTATATAAGGCATCGTAGTTAGTCTGGCTATTCAGCGGATTCAAAGCTGCTTTGGCCCAAACTAGGGCACGTGACTGTTTGACGTATTACTCTGTTGGTTCACATACTGTGTGGCATGCCTGCTTTACACGCTCCTTGTGCACAGTTTTCAACCCAGAGGATGTGCCACACCGGCAAAACGCAGCAGACTCCCATCAGTATCCTCTGGAGGCGGACGAGGCCTTTTGAAGATAAAGAGTGGCGAATGAAGAGCTATAGAAAGAGAATTATTCTGAGATGTTTTGACTAGTGTGCCTATTCCAGCGGATCATATTGTTTGGAGGCAAATTCCGGAGGTTTTCGGTATGATAGTGCAACGGCTGGCTCACTTGGGATGACACACTGCAGTTCCTCGCTGCTTAGCGCATGCTGAGCATGAAAGCAACTTGCAGAATACAGTTCTTAGCTGTGCGCTACAGCAACCGCATATTCAAAGCTGCATAGAGGGAAACTCCGGTGCAGAATATTGAAGTTAGCATGGTTTATTTTGAGGAAATCTGCTATTAACTACCAAAATGGCCCGAAATAACGTTTTAGTTGCTCCTCTGTATCTACTGTGTAAATTACTTTCTGCTGGCCACTACAAAAGTTGCAGCTTCAACAACGGCTCAACGACTGCGACTGCATCGCAGCTGCCATGACCACAATTCAGCTGTTGTGCTGCATGTTGCTAATATTCTTTTATGTGACACTATTTATACAACGATCAAGCACGAAATGAGTGTTGCATAAGCGAAGACTTCAAGCCACTCACCTCCTGGTTCCCCCCCGTTGCATTATGGATGCTTTCTACGTCAGGAGTGGGATCGGCGATGGCAGGATGGCCCGGTGGTCTAAGGCAGTGCTTTGACCCCGCAGTACGAAATGTCGTGGGTTCGAACCCCACCTCCGTCAGCGGTTGCGCCGCACGTTTTGTTAACTGCTTTGCTCAAAGTTTAAATACCTCGCAAGTGCGTACCTGGCCCACCTGTATTACTGCAGCGGCAAACCCGTACACGACAGCAGTGGGACAACAAAGAAAGTGCTAGACCATCACCAGCGCAAACAACTCGCCATGGAACAAGTTAGTAGGAAGACACTGAAGAGCACCCCGGAAAGCTAGGTCAAGTAACAACAGACTCTCCAGTAAGAAGAACACCGAGTGGCCGCTCCTGGCTGCTGTTCTCCGCCTGCCGGAACTCTAGAGGATTCGACTCTGGGCTGAACAGCTATATTTCCCTAGTACGGCAACCAAATTCTGAGTGTAATCAAGTACCAATCTTTGAACCCCCTATATGGCGCTATGCTCCGGGCGGGCCCGTAACACATACCCCAAGGCACTCAAAGTTTCAAGCAAAGTATTGAAATGTGCTTGCACACTTAAAAGGAAAGTACATACTTTGTCTTCGCCCCGTAGCAAATTAGAAAAAAACTTGCTTCGAGGGCTCTGGGATCAAAACCCTCGGACTTCACAGCAAACCCAGCGAAGCAATAACTCCCCGTACAGATATACAGGAAAATATTGGGCTAGCGAGCGATCTGGCTAGCGCGCTGTAAATTCTTGCGTCACAGCATCTCAAGCAGCCACGCTGCGTGTTCAGCCTCCGACACACTCAAACGATGACGCAATGCACTGTCCGCGGCTCACGCGAGTAAAATGTACACCTCTTGGCACAGCCATCACCAGGTGGCAAAGTGCCCTAAATGAATTCTAGAACTAAATTGACTTTCAGTATGCGTCTTCTGCTGACATCAGCAACAATACTGAGCTGCAAGCAGCGGCGAAAAAACGGAATCCTTGTGGTGCACAATACAAACCATATATGCGCATCAAACTAGAGACATTGCATGGGTTGAAAATTACTCCATTGCTTTTGATACACCTTCAGCGGGCTTGAATGCAATGAAGAGACCCCAGAACTGCAACCCCTTAGCAACTCTCTCTTTTTTGCTCTGCCATCCATCACGAAGATCCTGAAAGTCCTTGAGAGTGAATAGGTGCATGAAGTCCTCCTTCTGTTCTTCCAGGCGTTGGCTTTCCTCGTCCAATGACTTCAACCATCTGTGAAGGCATATGCACCAGACTCAACAGCGCGGTAAGCATACTCGAAATATAAAGGACGGGAGCATGCACACAAACGAATAAACATTAACACACTCACAGTCAAGCGATGGCGCCACCATTACTGTTCATGGAATATGGTAGGCCGACAATGTACCACGCGACACCTGAAATGGATAATTACCTTTGAGTGTGGTTAGCCGCCTTCACAACATCGAAACCAGCTTCAGTGAGCAATTGCCTGTACTCTTCTAGCTGCACAAGCTTGTAGTTCCTATCCTGCAAGTAGGCCTTGAACTCATCATCCCACTTTTCAGGTGGCCCACAGCAGTAATCTGTGATGACGAGCTGAACACAGCAGCAGGCGCAAAGCAACCCACGCTAGTTGAGGCTTCTAACTTCCAAATAAGTGGTAACTCTTCACGCGCGAAATGAACGACAGCGAAAAATGACCATTTTCGCATCGTGCATAGCACCATCTCTGTCTGCAGCACCGTCCATATGTCGATTTTGAAAAAGCCTACAGAACTCTGGGCTGCAAAAGGAAGCTACGATGGCTCCTAGAAAAATAACGTAGGCTTTGGGTGGTGATAGGTGCCTGGCTTACTTGTCCGTCTGGCTTTAGCCAATCAAAGGCCTTGCTGAAAAGCAATTTCTTCTCGTCAACGGACAGATGGAGAATTGTGTCTCTGCTGTAGACGAGATCGACAGATTCCGAGTCTATGGGGATGCTGAGGGCGTCTGCCACGAGGAACTTCAAGTCTGGCCTTGAGCTGTATCTCTCCTTCGCAATGGATATCATGTTCGAAGACAAGTCAACCCCCAGCACGTTCGCGTTGAACTTGTCAGCAAGTGCTGCAGTGCTTCCGCCAATCCCGCATCCGACATCTACTCCACAGAAGCAACAATCAAAGCAACTAGCGAAAAAATCAATTAACAGTGGTAATTTTGTAAAATAAAGCTGCTGTTGCTCGTTTGTAAAGCCGGAGGACTGCACCCGCAAGCAGACTAGCTATACGTTGAAACTGCCGAGCAACTCGTGAAACCTACCAATTGCCTTGCCACCCTTTGGCAAAACAATTTCGCGCAAGATCTCCGCAGTGGTTTCGCCCCCACCAGACGAAACAAACCCCCTGCGACAAACGCCAAAAGAAGCTTTGAAGTCAATGAGCAGAACGAACGTGAAGAGAGACGGATACACTCGCACATTAGGTTTGGTACAGAATATCAGCAAACATGGCCAAGCCATCGTTCTCCTTACCGGCCGAATATGAATTCGTATCGTAGGATCCCTGAAGATGGAATTCCAGAAGCACAAACGCAAATGGTTTGGACGAGAACAGTTGTGCCATGAGAACGACCACCTTTTGCCTTAAAATGTGTCCACGAGCACAGAACATGCGCATGAGCAAGATATGTACTGTAACGGCACAGTCTGCAGGGCAACTCACCGTTCTTCGAGTACTGGTGCGAGTCCAGTGCCTGCTGGCGCTTTTTTATGTCCTCTGGGCCGTGTCGGCCATTCTGCATGACGTTGACTGTCGCCATCTTGACTCTCTTGTACGGTGAAACTCGCGTTCTGGAGTAAATAACAACAGGCACAGTACATGCCATTAGGGCCCCGTTCAGCCCACTGTAAGGAACCCTCCAGCCTATTCGCTTATAAATTCATCTCAAGTTTTACTACATTCGGATAAAGTCCTCTCGGGAGGAAGTGAGCTCTCAGACGATTGTGCGGTGCTCTCGTCTGGGAGATGAAGACGCTATGGGACGCTAGAAAAATTGGCAGTCTAGACCGGGACCCTTTCATCCCTTTAAGTGAGCTCTCGAACAGCCTTAGCGTTCGATATTACCAGGTGAAGCTGGGCTGCTCCTTTTCAGTGAAGGACTTACCAGCCAGCGATACTCACAAACTGGCGTCGTCGCTGACGCACAAAACGCAAAACTTGCTTCCTTGGTTTGAAAGAAATAGTGTGTGTCTATGCGATTAAAACATAGACAATTCGAAAAAAACACCTAGAGTTGTTTCTAATGTGCCAGGTAAGAGTATTTCGGCGCAGCTGTGCAGCAATCACTAGCTATGCAGACACTCGCTGCGGAGGTTCGGCAAGCCTCGCGATCTAGCGGGCACCCCAAACCCTGGACCCTAAACGCTGGTGAGCTCAAAAGTGCGCCTTTTGTTTCCCCTTCGTTTTTAAAATGTTAAGAAAATAAGGTTTTACACTTAAATAATCTGTTTTGGCGTAGACTAGCTCGGAAACTAATGAGATATCGACCATCGGCATGTAGAGGTGTGCACGCAGCTACTTCGCGGGGGTTAGTGCCCTCACAACGGAGAGCTGCAGCTAGATGCAACCCAACATTTAACATGTCTTTTCATTCTGAGGGATTGTTGTTGCTTGATTTTACAAGTTTGTGCTTCATATTCGTCCAAAAGACGTGTCTTCTGTGCTGCAGCACTCTCATCCCCCTAAGGGCGTTAAGACGCAACAACACGTTTGGGACGAAACAAACGCAACACATGAAATGAGTCAACCAGTTGCGTTTAGATTCTCCAGTCTTAAAAGCCAATGAACCTTCCGTCTGGCGAGGATAGAGGCAATCAGCGACTCAGCCACGTAAAACCTTGCTCGACCTGCACGAGCAGCGAGATTACCATTTCAGGATAGCACGACATAGCGAGACCAGCCCTGTCAAGCCCAGCCCGAAGACCAGTGTCGGTGAGTCAGCATAGGACGGTTCCTTTAAAAAGTCTGAAGTCATTCGTTGGCCCCAGGCTTTGTTACGATGCCTATGTTGGCAACCTGGTAAATTTGCATTTCACGGTGCAAGCAAACCTATATCGTGCGCGTACGTATGTAACATCGTATGGAGCATAGAAGGGCCTTTGGGGCTAAACGCTTTTTACGGGCGCTTCACGTAGCCAATTTGCATATGGGGCTGAAAAACAAAAGTAAAGGGCAGGCCACGCCTAAAGGCCTTGAAATGTGCGTACCTTCCCAACTTAACCACGCAGCAGGCACCGTTTTCTCTTTTATCACCGGATTCCTCCACATCTTCAGATTCCCTCTGCCGTCTCGTTAAATCCAGTGGATGTTTGCTTGTCTTCCTAAAATGGGACCCAGTTACGCGCTAGAACTAATTTGTGTTCACTTCAGTTGCGCGTGCAGAGGGCCATCCTTAAAACAATACTGTGGAGGCGAAACAAGTAATTATTTCTTCTGTCTTGAAGCCTGGCATGTCTCTCTGCCACTCCGTTCCTGTACTTCTGGCAGCCTCCTCCCTGTATGCTGTCTTTCAACGCATGCTTCTGTTCGCCACTTAAATTCTTGTACTGCAGCCAGCGGGCTTTGCAGCACACGCCCTTCTACGCATACTTCTGGCCTGCTGTGAGTGGCAACCTCCTCGCTGCCACCTGCGCCGCTTATGTACTAGGCTACCACGCAGTGAGCCTGGGAACCCAAAAGTAGGCATCTCTCAAATATTCTATGGGAATGCTGAAGTAGCCTTTTCCCCGGTGCGTACGTTAATTTTGCTCTGCGCTTGAGCGGAGGAAAACTGACCGCACACCAAATGTCCCGTGAGAGACGCAGCGCGGCACTGCCCCGCAAGCCTGCGGAACAGCTTCCGTAGTGCCATGTGCATGCGTGCTCACACATACAAATGCATAAGCGTGCATGTACACGAACACCATTCAAGTGTGTTGAGACACGTACGGATGCTGTACCTTTGACAGAGCAACACGGGAATATCAACGCAAATTTGCACAAACAAACAAACTCTTCTCGCCCCCCCACTTCCCTGTTTCACGAATATCTGGACTCGTGACGAAGCTACCAAAGCGTCTTGATCATAAACCTGATATAAAATGCCTTTCTGCACTGAGTGACTCTCGTAAGTCGCTACAGAATGCACATACATTCCAAGCGCGAAAGAAGCTGTAGAGTTATCGCAAGAATACGCAATCATGCCTGACCACACAAGTTCAGTCTTCATCGTACTCTAAGGTACCTCTCTATGCGAATTTGACAAAGTGGCTGCTCTGGCCTGAAGGCGCCCACCAGCATCACCGTCTCTGCTGCATTTGGCCATTTATGCAATATGACTTCGGCGGAATAGCGGCATTTTCGGGGAACTGCAACAAGCAGAAAAGCTCTTTAACGAAGATCAAGCTGTGCTGTCATGCTTCTGCCCCACTCACTAGCACTAGCAAGTGGCAACCGCTGCACAGGCGCCAAACCAAAGGAAACTCACGTGATAGCCATCTGTATATCCTCCCTTCCTCGTCGAAGAGAATGACCTGACCTCCCCTTTTGCTTCTGCTCGCACCGACTTTGATGAGCATGTCGAAGAAGGAGCTCGGTAGCAAGCGCATAACCTTCCAAGACACCCAGCAACGCAAAAGCGCTGAACATTTTGTGGCAGGCGCTAGAGTACAACTTTGCTCAGGGCTCAGCTACCTCTTTGGCTTCGCAAGATATGATACTACGTACAGCTACATCAAAAGAAGCGGAACGGCAAATTCCCCAGCTCCACACCTTGCCGGAAATTTAGTAGGCAGATTCGTAGGCAATCGCACATTCATATAGCTCTATGCCGCTCCGCGCTATGCAATCGTGATCTTCCGTTGTGGCTGTGTCTGCCTCACGCGAAATAAAGCTCCCCCCAAGAAAGGAAAGGGTTTGTACGGTCTCACAACGCGATTGAACGCAGTCCACGCAGCTGCTCGCAGTTGCTGTAGGAGACTACCGGCCTCGCAGTTGCCCACAAAGGGAGGCAGAAATGGAGCTGTATAGGACACTGCCGCGTACAACTGTTTCCGCTCAACTTGCACGCGAGTTATATTGTCAGGAGGTATGGGCAGGGTCACCACAGGCCGCCAGCCACTTTCTGTGCCTGCAAAATAAACAGGCATTGAGCAATTTATGAGAGCAAAGATACACGCACCATGGGAAAGCGTTTACTTGTGGTCATGCATATACTTGTGCACATTACCCCGGTATTCAGTATAGTTGTGCAGGGGCCAAAAACAGTCAGCGCAACTCCTGGCGACTATTCTTCGGCGTGTATGCACCTCCAACATTCCGTCTGGTCAGACTATTTGTATCTGGTGTCCGTCTTATGTCCTAAGAAAAGTGAGGATGAAAGAATGGCCGTGAGGACACACTGGACTGGGGACTGATGGGGTAGAAGCGAATCTGACGAGCGCTCAACGCTGAAACAAGAACACCCGACCGGTCATACGTGACGACGGCCCCATTGGCAAAGGGTATGCCATCACCCACAACTTCCGCAGTATCTGTCCTGCGCATAAAAATTAGCATTAGCTGAACATTCTGTAGGCTGTCCACGTTTCTACGCAGGGGCGGCAGCAGAGCCAGCATGTAACGCAGCAGCAAAGTCAGCAACACTTGCAAGAAATGATGCAGCAGTAGCAATGCACAACACCAGCACTCAGTACTTACGTGAGGTCAACAGAAAGCAGACGGCCTGTGCCAGTACTGGCGCCTTCAAATGCAATGAGGCCAAACTGCACAGGCACCTCAAAAAAATGTCGAGAAGGTAAAAAGGGAGGCAGAAAGGCAGCTAACCTTCATCGTTCTCAACACGCACGAACTGCGGCAAACAGCCAGTGTAATGGCTCAATCAACACGGATCAAGAGGTTCTGCGCTAGTGTCTGCATGTGGTGCATGGGACGCCATTTTCTTCTCCTTTCGAAAGATAACAGCTTAGCGTGCCAAAAAATTGCATGTCTGTATGGATACAAAGGGTTAACTGGCTCACCCTCCCAGCATCGCTGCGTGCAGAAGAGTCAGTGACGAAAAACTTTCCGTCCACTTTCTCTGTAATTGCGTTTGCGATGTGCAGCTGCGCACTGCCTCTCCCCTTTAAGAGCTCGCGCGTCGCTGAAGGAGGCGTAGGATGTGTGCCCAACTCAGCTTGCTCCCAAGACGGCACGGGTACCTCCAAAAGCCCGCGCCAGCCGTCGCAAACCACCAAATTTATGGTCTTCTCTCCTTTAGTTGGAGGCGAAGCAAACTGGAGCCCCAAAGGCCGCGAACAGCGGGTAGATTCTCTTTTCTGCCTCTCCAGCGAGCAAGCAGTCCCATAGTGCACCCCTGCGGTTACGTACACAAAGACACAAACGTCTCAGCCTCATAATGGAGGAAGGAGCGTAAGTTAATTTAGTTGCATGACACAACTTAACTTGTGGCCCGCTTCTGGAGCATAGAAAAGAGAATAAATGCAAGACAAGACAAGCTAAAAGGCAACACCCACCCGTTGACGCTACGTGTTGCAGCTGTCGCTCGTTAAGCAAGCGGACAATGCGACCGTCCCAAAGGCCAGTCAGGAGAGAACCCTCCGGTTCTTCAAGAAAGCTCTCGGCGCCCTGGATCAATACAGAAAATGTACAGATTCCCGCAAATTCGACAGTGAGCTGTAATACTCTGATAATTTAAGGGGCCTTCTTCTTTCTCTTAAAGTTTAGGCTTTTGATTTTGCCTCTATTCATATGCAAGTTAGCTCAACAGCTGCCACACCAAAGCCGCAATGCTGAGTCGGTGAAGATAAGCGTAAAAAAAGAGCATGTACAGCTTACTCCCAGTTGTTCTTCTCCGTACTCCAAGACATCGACGTCGTCATCAGAAATTTCAACATACGCTGCAGCCCATTCGGCTTCCTCTGCAGTTGGCGTGCAGTATTTGCGGAGTCGTTCTAGGGCTAAATCATGAAAAGCAATGATAATAGCGAGCACAACTGCAACTGCTGCGCCAATAGCGAGCGCTGAAGAGCCGATGTAACCCATTGCGTTTGTTACGCTTCACTGCTGCTCGCCGTGCGTCACTTCCAGGCCGTTTTAGTGTGCACTCTCCGCGGCAAGAAGCGAGGGAAAGCGCAGTCACAGGTCAGGAAAGAACTAATGAGAGGAACAAGGGGGCTATTCGACAAAGCGGAGACGTAATACTGTTTCTGGCGCGGTGAACGTGGATGCCGCGCCCGGTTAGGAAACGCAGGGCTTCCAGACGTTGACAACTCCACTGAGGGAGATCACCGGCTGTTACTGTCAACAGAAACGGGCTTCGTTAGATATCCTGCCTAGGGTACGGAAGTTCAGTCAGAGCTCCATGCTGTCCCACGGAATGCCCACGGCGGGCGGACCGACTGGAACCAAGTGAAGAATCTCCGGGAACTGTTTACACCAGACCGAACGCCCGCAATGCGCAAACTTTTAGTAGGTACAAAGCAGAGTGACGGTGATATTGCTCTCTGGACTTAGCTTCAGCGAACAACCACGTGCATGCGGCGAAGCTGCAGCCTACGACCACTAGAGTTCAGACGTTGGATATTTTTCACAGCGACAGTATTAATGCCTGTTGTTGGCTCAATCTAATAGTCAAACTTCCTTGGGACGAGGCGTATAATACTGGGTAAGACGCGCTGTCTCATGGGCGGCTCGCCCTGGAGCCCAGAATGGCAGAGTTATACTCGGGCCTCGAGAAGGTGCCCACCTACTACGACAGAAGGACTTGTACTTCGCTGGAAGATTGGAACGAAGCTGTACGGAACTCTCGTGCCGTGTATATCGGCAACTTGAATTACTTCACAACGGAGGAGGAGCTTTATGAGGTTTGTCGCAACTCCAGGAACATAAATTTCACTTTCCTCTCTTCTTTTGTTCTCAATGCGTCCAATACAAATGATCATATCTTCTCCTGCAACACGATAGGGGAAGCTTGCGTGTACTTTTGGTGTCCTTGTTCCCCCACACTGCTTGTCAAGGTATTTCCAGTTTTGTCTGCAGCTTGCGAGCCATGCGGGTTCGGTGGACCGAATAGTGATGGGACTGAATAGGCTAACGAGGGCGCCGTGTGGATTTGCGTTTGTAATATTTCGTTCTCCTCAAGAAGCCAAGGTAGCAGTTCAGATCCTGTCGGGAGCCCAATGTGACGGCCGCGTCATTCGTGTTGATCCGGACAGTGGCCGCGACATCGACGGCGACAGAAAATACGGAAGAGGTCGGAGCTGAATTTTATCACTACCACGCATTTGGCACGGAGAAACCTTTTATTGTGCTTTTGCTCATGTGTCTGTTCCCCAAAGGAGGCTGACGTTACTTACGCCCAGTAGATATATTAGTACGTCTCAGATGTGCATACGTGAATAATGAGCTACGTTCATATCTCAGGTACGACCGGCCGTCAGTGGAGAGACGAGTGGCGGGATTTCTACGACCCAGGGCGCGGAGGAGAGGGGGGAGAACGGGGGAAGCGTGCAAGAGAGGAGTTCGAGGCGTGCCTGATGGCATCTCAGTTGCCTCCTGTTGACCAGATGGCCTACGCGCGCAACACCAGACACCGATGGGGGCCTGTAGGGCCCCGCGCGGGCATTGGCATGCCTTATGGAGGGCATTTTCCCTTAGAAGAAAGACGATACAGTAGAGGAGGCCAGCCCCAACACGAAGGCCCGTTCGCGTACAACCGGAGATTCAGCCGTGGACGGCGCGGCTGACTTCCGTTGAGTTTGCAGCTACGGCGTCTCTACGGTGTGGAGGGGAAAGCCGCGGAGCTGCTGGGCACCCGCAATGTTGGCACGTGCAGCGATTGAGGGCGTTGCTGCCACTACCGCTGCCCCGAACCAGCGGTCCCTCTGTATTGCAGGTTTCCCTTTGAGCATTAAAACACCAAGTTCTTTTTTTGGCGATATCATTCCCTGCTGTGTAGCGTCACTGCCCAAGCGCAACTGTATGAACTGCGGCCGCCGGTGTGGCAGTACCGGGGACTGATGCCAGTTGTTGGCTGAGGCTCCTGATGAGCTTTCCGAGTACCATCTGCTGTTCAATCCTGCCTAAAGAGCTTTTTCGCAACCTACATCCATGCAAAAGCGTTTGACCTAGCAGCCAATCAACGCGTGGGCGGCTGAGATCAAGGAAAGTAACCCCTCTCTTACTCGAGCACCAGCTTCGAGAAGTAGTGGCGATGGCTGCTCCGTTACCGCAGCGCAACTGCCGTTGTGTCTACGTTTGACCAGCGAAGACGCGCACTAGACTAGTGAAGCTTCAAAGCATTAAACAGCAAATGAGCTCACTTCTGTTCGGAGCTCCCTTTACACTGCGGGCCCCTGCTGCTGCAGCAGCTGCAACAGCTGCAGCGGTTGTTCTCAATCGCAGCAGCGGAAACAGCAACGGCCGCAAACCGCGACAGTCAATAAATGAACTAGACAAAGCGACGAATTTGTTCATCACTGCTGCTGAAGCTCCTCGGCCTCACCTGGAGCGCCGCTACTGCTGCTGCTAATATTTCCTCCTCCAGCTCTTTGCTTCTTTTGTTGCTGCTCCCCTGGAGACGCCCATGCAGGGCCACGTTTGTCAGCAACGCCTTGCTGCAGCTGCTGCTGCAGCAGCTGTTGCTGCTGCTGCTGTAGCAGCTGTTGGTGCTGAAGCAGCTGCTGTTGGAGCAAGTGGCGCTGCAACTGCAGTTGCTGCTGCTGCAGCTGGGTTGCCGTGCCTACTTGCTGTTGTTCTTTTCCCGTCAAACCAGACTTCTGGAGCTGCAAAAGGTGCTGCTGATGCAGCAGCTGCTGCTGGCGCTGCTGCAAAAGCAGCTGTTGCTGACGTTGCTGCAGCAGTAACTGCTGCTGTAGCTGAGGTGTTGAAAGCGGCTGCTGCCTTTGCTGTGTCTGCAGCTGCTGCTGACGCTGTAGTTGCTGCTGGAGCAGCTGTTGCTGCAGCTGCTGCTGTTGCTGCTGGATTTGAGGCTGCGGCAGCTGCTGCACCTGCAGCTGCGGCTGCTGCAATTGCTGTTGTAGCGTTTGCTGATGTAGCTGCTGCTGCTGCTGCAATTGCTGTTGCTGCAACTGTTGCAAATGTGTCGGCACACTGCGCAGCTGCTGCTGTTGCTGCAACTGCTGCTGCAACTGCTGTGCCTGCTGTTGCAGTTGCTGTGCCTGCAGATGCGGCTGGCGTAACTGCTGCTGTTGTGCCTGCTGCTGCAGCTGCTGTGCCTGCTGTTGCAGTTGCTGTAACTGCGGCTGGCGCAATTGCTGTTGTTGTGCCTGCTGTTGTAGGTGCTGCTGCAGCTGGTGAGTCTGCAGCTGTGGCTGGCGCAACTGCTGCAATTGCGCTTGCTGTTGCAGCTGACGTTGCTGTTGCTGCAGTTGCTGTTGTTGTTGTTGCAGTTGTTGCTGCAGGAGCTGTTGCTGCTGGACCTGTTGCTGTGGCTGCAGGTGTTGCTGCAAGCGCTGTTGCTTAAGTGGCTCCTGCTGCGGTTGCAGCTGCGCCTGCCTCCGTTGCTGCTGTTGCTGCTGCTGCAGTTGAAGCAGCTGTTGCTGCTGCTGTGACGTGTCTTCTGTTGTACGTATTTGCTCCCCGTCAGAGATGTGGCCCTCAAAATACTCCCCGCCCATTTTTTGGCTGCGGGCCGCTCTGCGTTGCTGTCTGCTGATGCTCCTTGTGGTGGCAGCGCCGACAGCAGCGGCAGCAGCGGCAGCAGCAGGAGTGCTACTAATAGCCGAAGCAGCGGCTGCTGCGGAAGCAGCTCGTGCAGCAGCCGCTGCTCCCCTGCCCCCATATCCTCCTCTGCCCCTGCCTCGTCCCCTTCCTGTCACACCCCCGCCACTTCCCAAGCCCCCGTCTGCTCTAAGGGCTTTCTGAAGAGCAGCCTGTGCCTCCCTGCCTTCATCGATTTCTCTCATTTGTGTGCTGCAGCGAACCTGCTGGCCCATGCTGAGACGCATACTAACTGCATGCTGCGACGCTGGGGGGTTGCAGTAAAGAAGCTTCTTGCATGCAGCGACAAATACCGATTCCAGCTGCACGAAAAGGCCCTCCAGCACGTGGAAGGGACCGTCCGTGTTGTCCCCGGGAATCCCTTGCGACTCCCCGTCGGCGCCCTCAGAAAGGTCTTGGAGACAAGAACGAGTAGAAGAGACCATATCACGCAGAAACACGAGCAGTCTCTTGTCAATAGCGGCTGTATCTGGAGTATACGTGCATTGCAATTCAGCCGGAGGGACCTCGTTCTGTGGAAACATGATGCTAATTGCCTGTCTCATTTCGTTCATGTCCAGCACCTCCGGAGTTGCATCCGTCAGCGCCGCAAAAGCTTCAGTGGCAACAGTCATTAGAAGGCGCACTATTTCCACCTGCAACGGCACGCTGGTCAGTCGTACCTCCTCATCCACTGCCTCCTGCTGTTGCTGCTGCTGCTGTTGCTGTAGCTGCTGCTGCTGAAGTCGCAGCTGCAACCGACGCAACAACTTCAGCTGCACGTCTAGAGCCTCCACAAGAATCTTCATCGCTGCATGCAGCTCATCCAATCTCTCTATTCTCTCCACTCCACCATACACCCACCCTTCAGGCAATACAACGCCCTGTTGCTGTTCCTTTACTTGTCGATGTTGTTGCTCCTGAAGCTGCTGCTGCTTCCCCTCCTCAGCTGCAGCCAGAGCGCCCTGTGCGAGGCCCCTGATTGTGTCGTGAAGAAGGTAGCATACTTTCAAACGTCGGCAATCGAAGCTGCGGCGGCGGGCTCTGAACGCCTGGTACTGGTTGCTCATCCATGAGTCAGGAGGAGCTAATCTGATGGAGCCGCGCGAAAACAAGTGCTTCATTTGCTTGCATGCAGCCCCAAACTCGCCCGCAGCCAAGCAAAGACGCGTCACCAGGTAACGAGGAGTGGAAGCCCACAGGCCGAGTTGCCTGAATCAAGAAATGTAACAAACTGTGCGCCTTTGCAGATAAACGAATGCACGCGAAAGAAACCGCTGACATAAACAGGCAATTATAAACATCCACAGGTAATGATTTAGAAGCAGACATGAAGAAAATCAAATGGCAGCCGACGCTTATCATAAGTTGCTACTAAATGCTCTTGCATAGTGCCCACCGACCGAATTGTATCATATTGGAGCGTACGCAAACGTGCAGAGTGAATTTATAAATAAATTACTGTACTTATATATCCACCCCTTGCATACATTATGTGCAAATACAGACTGTTTTGGATGTGTACGCATGCAGGCTCGGGCACGAGGGCAAGTTTCTGTACTTCCACCCTACAGCTTATACACGCATGTCGTGCATCTTTGTGTCCTTGCACTACACAGTTACGAAGAAACAGAGAAAACGCGCAAAGGGCGAGATGAAGACGGATGCATAAGCAGCTAAAAGGGAGCAATGGCGGAGAAAACAGCAAGCCATTCTTGGGGGACAAGATGCGCGAGAGCAAAATGAAAAGCAAACACTACCGGGAACGAATAAGTTACCTTTTGGATGCTAAATATTGTAGAGCATCAACAGCGTCCCTCATAACATCTGCTTCGCTACGCAGGGGCAGCAAGTGGTCACCCGGAAGCACCAGCTGCTGCTGCTGCTGCTGCTGCTGCAGAAGAGCCTCTACTCTGCCCGTTCGCCACATATAAAGTGCCGCGTCTAAAGCCTCAATTGTCTCACGATGCTGATGTCTGCTGCTGTACTTCCATGGGAAAAGAGCAGCGAGGCGCCACAATCTTCCCCCCGACTGTAGCAGCAGCCTGACCCGCAGCGCATGCAGCCTATACAGTGGCAACACGAGCGGCATAAGGTCCCCTTCTGCTTCAACAAGGCTCTCTATATCACCAGCATGCTGCAAGAACAGCTGGAGAGAAACGTGACAGGACACAAATCGACGGCCATCCTCTCGCGCTTCCAATTTCCCGCTTGTCTCGTCACCCGCACAATCGTTGATGCTGTTGCTGCCAACATTACAGTTGCTGCTCGAGCCGTCAGAAGGGCGGTTCAGATGGTTACTGCCACGAGGGGAGGACGGCATTAGCTGTTGCGGCTTCCCCTCACTCCTCAACATGCTATCCGCCCCAAAAGCTTGGATGCAGGACACCAGCAAAGCGTCAGCAGCATCGCAGAGCGCGACTGCATTCAGACTGCTAGCCATTGCTGTAGCGCCTGGTTTCTGGGCGCCTCCGGCCGCTGCTCCCGTTCCTGCCACACCCGCAGCTGCTGCCGCGCTGTATGCTCCTGCAAGCTGCGATGCATCGGCTTTGCTGTCGCCGTTGGGACCGTTGCTGCTGATTTCTGCTGCATTGGCCTGGCCTGCTGCTGCAGCAGCTGTCGTCAGCGCAACAATATCCGGAGGGCGTTGGGGATAGGCAGCCTCGGCTGCGGCAGCAACGGCGGCAACAGCAGCCGCAGCTGCATCGTTGCCTTGCCCAACACAATTATCTGCTGCCAGCGGCGCAGCAGCGGCTGCAGCAATCCTCCTGAAGCACTTTGCGCGGATTAACAGCAAAGAAAAAAAGAAAGCAGACGGCTCCGCCCACTTCCGTGCCCTCTCAAATGAAGCCGATAAACCCAAGGCATTCTTTATGGTATCACTGCCCTCTAATTCCTCCGATCCCTCTTTCAGAGGCTCTACCCAGTCAGCAAGACTTTCACGGGAACTCTGCGGCAGGGACCCGTTGAAGACAAACGACAAAAGACGGCTCGCCTCTACTGCAAAGCCGTACAGCAGTAGTATGTCCTTCTTCGTGCTTTTGCTGCTGCTGCTGGAAGCCAAAGAGAGCAACTGACGGAAAGAGAGGTGTACGGACACGCCACGCTGCTGCTTAATGTGCTGCTGTCGCTCACTCAGCTCCTCACCCTTACCAGCAAGAGACGAAAGACAAAACAGAGATGAAAGACGGCGACACTCTGCCACTCGCCGCCACCACTGTGCGTGCTGCAATGCAATATCTGCCGCTGCAAGTATCCCCTTGCTGCTAGTGGAATCCGAGTCCTCAGCCATTGGAGCTGCGCCACCTACACCTTCCGACGCATCTGCAGCTAACCCTGCTTTCGCTGCTGGATGTGACTTTAAGTGAGAGAACTGCAGCAGCAGAAGCAAGAGCGCATCTGTCTTAGCCGCAAGGTAGGACCATTCAGCCTCCGCCCCACTGAGATGTTTGGGACTAAAGGCCCTGACTGTGTCCAACAACATTTCATCGGCCGTACCATCTGCTGCTTGCGCTTTGGTTCTACTACGGTTAAGCTCCACGAAGCACCGCCAAAGTGCGGCCGTCACATTGGCAACAAGTTGAGCTTGAGCAAACAACAAAACCAGCACAAAAGCAGAAGGCACCTTTTCCCCCTCGGCAACCACCCACTCCCAACATTGCTGTTGTTCCTGCTGAAGCTCTAGCTGCTGCTGCCACCCTCCAGTGGAGGCGAAACGGTCGCATAGCAGTAGCGTCAACTCCACCAGTACCGCCCGCAGTGCCTCCCAAAGTAACGGATTGTTCGGGGGCCCTCCCGCTACTGCTCTTGTCGCCAAGCCTATTCTCTCAAGGGCCTCAATCTCTGCTGCAGCAGACCTTTGCGACTGCAGCAGCTGCAGCAGTAAATGCAGCGGGTACTGCCTCAGGGACGCTGGCAACAGATGTGTGGGCCGTGATGTGAGCAGCTCCACAGCAGAAGCAGCAACGGCATTTGATGCACCAACAACCGCGGCAAATGGTGCAGCAGCAGCAGGCACCTGGAGAGCTGCCTCGAGGAGCGGAAGAGGAGGTATACGCCCCCCTACTGCAGCAAGTGACTGGCTGCGCAGCATATGGGCGGCATCAGCCGGCAGCAGCAACAGCATCAACGCCGTTTGCTGTTGCAGCAGCTGCTGCATTTCCGTGTTGTGGTGCTGAAGCACGGCGAGGGGCGTCAGGGCAATGCGATCGGGCACCAGCACCTGGTGCTGCTGGTGCCTAGGTATGAACTGCATGAAAAATGGAAAATGTGGTTTGGGAGCAGGGGAAAGGAGCGACAACTCCTCTGCTCGGCCGTAACTACACACCGACAGCAAAGTGGGAAGACAGCAGGACCTTGAAGTGTTGTGCGGCAGCGTGAACGGAGAGACTGACCCGACGCCATTCGAATCAATTAAAAATCGACGGAGGTACGGAGGAGCCGCCAGGGGCTCCCCTAAACATTCCCACAAACTATCCCCGTTGTTGTTGCAGCAGAAGCATGCACTGGCATTGCTGCTGTTGCTGCAATTTGTGAGGAAAGGAGGAACACAGGACGGTCTGCTGCCCTCTGGGGGCTTTGCGCTGTTGAAACAAAACAGATCCACAGCAGAAACGGCGAACCGCGCAAACTCGCGCGTCTCTCGCGAAGGTGCCAGTAGGGAATTGACAGCGAAGGACTGAAAAGACACAAGACAAGAAGCAACGAGACAGAAGATGATGCATCATGGCCTACAGTGACTTGACACCTGTGGGCATCAAGGCATTCTACTCTACGCACACTTAGTGGCAAATATGCATTCAAGAGCTGCTGTAGCCACAGTTGCTTGTACTAGCACAAATTTTGACAGTAGTATCTGGCATACGTTCTCATGAAGACTCCACCCAGTGCACCTCTGCACACTGCGGTGTATGTACACCCCAAGCATGGTAGTGGGGAGGGAGACTTCGATAAATGTATTTTTAAGCTTCTCCTTCGTTGTCTGTATAGTCAACTTGTCTAAAGGCGGCGGCTGACGAGGCAGTAGCGGCTGCCCGTACAGCAACATAAAGCAGCAAGCGAGTTTGTAAGATATGTCCCCCGTCACGTCGTACACTTCAGAAGCCTCCCACCTCCATCCGTTGGCCTCTGCTGCGGCAGCTGCTGCTGCAGCAGCGGCCGCGTGACTTCCAGGAGGGCCCCATAACAGAGGGATGCCCCGTGCAGCCGCAGCAGCTGCTGCTGCTGCATCCCGTGCAGCCAAAGGAGCAGCAGGGACGTCACCTGGAGCCAGCGCCGGTGCTGCTGTTGCAGCACGGGAGAGCAGCATCAACCTCCCAGCGAGGGGTACCAGAACAAAAACATTCCTACAACAGGTAACTGCGGCCAGGGTCTCTTTAGTCACTTGCGGCTGCTGCCGGTCCGTTGCTGCCGCTGCTGCAGCAGATGCGGCTGCTAAAGGCTGCAGCTCGCGCTCGTATCTCCGTATGGCAGGTATACGCAAGCATCGCAAAGCAACGAGGAGACAAGAAAGCGGCAGACAAGACGTCGCTATCCCGGGTGGCAAAAACAGCTCGACTCCCGCTGCTTGCTTCAGGCCTCGCTGCAGCATCACAACCAAAGCGGCACTAGCAAATGGCAACGCAGTTACTACAGTAATCCACCAGCATCCTGCCCACCAACATCTGCAATAGGCGTGGAAGCAGCCTTAAAAAGAACATCAAACCCATTTCTGTGCTCTCGTGTCCATTACCGCGTGGCGTGCTTACCTCCGTCTCTGCTTCCGACTCCTTTTCAGCATCTGATTTGTCCCAGGGGAGCTCTGCCTCGCTCCAGTAGCAACTGCGAAGCCAGCCAGGGAGGCACTGAAGTGGTAAGGGTTGCGAAACAGGAGGCTTTGGGTAGTGTGATTGGCTGCGTTTACTCTTGCTGCTGCTTCCGCCACTGGTGCCTCCGCTTGGTGGAATTGGCGTTGCAGCTGTAGTAGCAGCAGCAGCAGACGCTGCCTTGACCTTTTCAGCAGCTGCATTTGCAGCGGCAGCAGCGGCAGTCCCAGAAGTCTGCTGTTGAGCGCCGATGTCCTGCAGCTCTCTTACAGCCACTTCCACCTCCACCGCTCCCCATACCAAATGGGCCAATCTCAACGCATACTCACTCGCATCCAGGGCTGCCCTTTCGTCTGCTGTCTCAAAGATGCTTACACCCCCTCCGTTGACAACAGCACCACCTGCTGCTGCAACTCCGACACCCGCTGTTGTAACGGTTCCATCACGCTGCTGCTGTGAGGCTCCTAGAACAGGCGAGCTACACAACCCTCCCCAGCCATCACCTGCAGGGGATACGACTTGGTTATTTGTCGGGGCCAAGAAAGTCAGGGGATGCATCTGCCAACGGACTCTGATAGGAGCTGCCGAGGGACCTGTTGCCTGAGGCTGACCAGCTGTCCCTGCACATTCCAGGGGAGCTCCCGCCAGCTGCAGCAGAGCGCATAGCCCCAACCGAATGATCTGGCTGCTGTTCACCACGTCCTTCCACAGGCTTCCCTTCCGTGCGGTGACTGCCGCAGTAACTGCTGCGGCTGCCGCTGCTGCCGCTGCTCCTCCTGAAGAGCTGCTGTTCAGGGCCCCCGCCGCTGCCCCTGCTGGCAACCCCGCTATGGGCAAAGTGCTAAACCTCTTCGTTTCACCCGTAAGGAAGCAGCAGCAACAGACAGAAGCAACAGCAACGAGCTCCGCCAGAATAAACGATGAAATACCCACGGCAAGGCGTACAACTGTCGGGTGAAGGAAACAACCTGACACGGGAACACCTGCAGCGAATATAGTCGAGACAGGAATAGGGGCCCCTAACGCGGTGGCAAGGACAGGAGCGCCGCCTCCGCCGCTGCCGCTGCTGTCAGGCTTTAGTTTGAGGTCTTCCGCTATTTGCTGCGGAGACAGCGGAGCCACCAAACGAGCAAATGGAGAACCGACAGCAACTCCCCACATACAGACTCCAGCAGCAAGTGAAGGCAATTTTCCGCTTTCTCCCAGCAACTCAGCAGTTGACACTGCAGCTGCTGCAGATTCCTGCAACCGCTGCTGCTGCAGATATTGCTGTCGCTGCGCATCAGGCGCGTCTGATATTGCGTTATCCTCTGATATTTGCACTACTGCTGCACCTCTTGGTGCTGCGGCAAATGGTGCTGCTGATGCAGATGCAGCAAGAGGAGCCTCTGGAGTATCGTAGAGAAAAACTCTAAAGGCCTGTAAAGAAGACAGAAGAACGGGAAGCGAAGAAACAACACCCAAGACGAAATCCTCCTTCAATTCGGCGGATGGGAAGGGGCAACCCCGTAAAGTTTTTGCAGCTGTATCTGCTGCTGATGCTGCTGCTGTGACGGCAGCAAAAGGGAAAACACAGTCATCCAGCGACCGAGCTGCACGAAGGGCCAATACAGCGAAGATGTCTCCGTACAGAGACATGAGAGACAAAACGAACGAGTGTACTGTGGGGCAAATTTCCACAGCAGGGGGGATCTTCCCCGCACCCAAGTCCAGCTCTGAGGCAGAGAGTAGAGAGAGCTGCCTAGTCACCCGAGAGAAGAATGGGACGAACGACTGGATAAGACAGAGAACTTCTTCTTGCGTTTCTGCGCTGAGTATGCTTGTTTGCGAAGACTGCTGCTGCTGCTGCTGCTGCGGCTGCTGTTCATCGTCCGCTGCAGCTGCAGCTGCTACTGTTCGCTCATGTATCTCTGCATGCACTCGCTTGGAGACAGCATCTAGCTGCTGCTGTGCAGCAGCAACGGCAGCAAGCAGGGAAGCTTCAACCTCTGCGCTCAAGACTCTTGATGAAACGGACTCGAACGACACCTTATCTTCCGGTATCTCCTTTTCCTGTTGCTGCTGTCGCTGGTGGCACTGCTTGGTAGCGGTGGAAGTGGCGAAGAGCGCAGCCGCGCGGGGATCAGACTGAAGCAACTCGTGTACCTCCAGGCCTTCCGCAATCACCGCAGCGACAGCCTGAGACCGAAGGTGGTCCAAAGATGGCAGCAGACTATTCTCCTCTCCTTGGTGCTGAAGCTGCTTTTGAGGGTCAAGGTCGTCAAGAAGCAGCAACAGTGCACTTAGGGCCGCTGCAGACCCCTCCCCCCTATCAAAATCTGTCGTCCCATCGTCCGTGAAAGCTGCTGCCGCAGCAGCAGCGGCTGGTGCTGTTAGAGCCTCGCCACGTGCCGCTGCGGAATGCCGCTGCAACAGCATTAGCCATGCCATGGCGCGTTGAAGTCTGCTGTTACGTCCCTTGTCCACTCCTGCTCCTGGCACTGTTGGTCCGCTAACCTCTTTCTTGCTGCAGCCGCTGCACTGCAGCGCCACAGAAACTGCGTACAGCAAGTCTCCAGCAACATCAAGGAGCTGCTGCGCTTCTTTCACCGGCATGAGCTGCTGCTGATGCTGCTGCCGCTCAGGGTGGGCGTCAAGCGCTACTGCTGCTGCATGCATCAAGGCAAGCGCAGCACGCTCAGCCACACCTGCACTGAAAAAGTGCTGAAACGCTCTCGCATGCTTTGCTGTTTGTCCTGGCGCAGCTGAAACACAGAAACAGACAAACAAAAAAGTGCGCAATGATTGTAAAGCGGAAATACGTTTGAAGTCAGGAACTACTGTAGATATTGCAGAGGCAGTAGCTTACACGTTGCAGCAAGGCAAATTCTGCCCCAGACTTCCGCTGGCTGTTCTGATGTTGCAAGCTTTGCTGCTGTACCGTTAGTGCTCTCTGCCTTCGCGGTTGCCACTGGCACCTCGGCTGACAGAGCAGCGCCCACTCCTAACAGCAGCTGCAGCAGATCCCGCAGCCGCAGTGCTACCCCTCTGCCCCAGGGCAGCTCCGGCCACCGTGACGAAAGGCTCTGTGGAGACAGCAATACCTCCACAACCTGCCAAACCGCAACGCAGAAGTAGCGAAACGGCGCACTTGCGGCTGAGGTGTAGTGCCAAACGCTTATAATTGAAAAAAATTCATCGGCGGACGATACATACAGGAGGTACGCAGAGCTGCTGCTGCCCTTTCAAGAAAGCTGCAGGAGAATAAGGACAAAAATGCGGTAAAGACGCGAACGCGCAGACAGACAGCATGCACAGAAGCAGGCACCAACGCACCGGGATAGAGAAGCATAAATCTAAAAATCTGCAAAAGGAGTCAGCAGGCCAGTCGCTAACCTTAAGAGAAGCTTCAAGGAGGGAAATCTCTTCGCTGCGGCGATGAGCTGAGGAGACGCCAAACGTGGCGGCTAGCTGCTGGAGCAGCAATTTTTCCCCAGCCTCCTGCTCCTGCATCTGCTGCTGTTGCTCTTGCTGGAAGCTGTTACTGCTCTTCGCTAATTCTGTGTCCCCTGATTTTTCTGTTGCTGATTCTCTTCCAACCCTGAGCAGCGCAAAAAAACAAAAAACAAGCGGGCCGCCTCTGCTTTTTCTATCACTGGAGCTACAGGAGTGACTACAGCTGTTGCTGTTGCAAACCACGCAATTGACATGAAGCTAGTTGGCAGTCCCACGATTAGCGGTAAGGCAGTAGCAGCTGAAAAGAAAAAGAGACGAACAGTATGGAGTCAATAGTGGTTTGCAGCTGCCAGAGTGTCCACTGGAGGGAAGGTGGAGGGACGACCGGTAAAGCCACACTAGACGGGGGCTGCAGCTGTGCAGCCGCTGCCTTTGCTGCAGCCGAAGCATTGCTTCTGCTGCTGCACGTTCTACTTGGAGGTGCGGCTGCAGCGCCAGTGGCCCCAGCCGATGCTCCCGGTGCGGGGCCCGTGGCCACGTTCGTCGCCGCAGCTGCCGCTGTTGCAGCCTCCGCCCCCGGTCCCCCGAGCAGATGTGAAAACACTGAGAAGTCGCCCCACAGCACGTCAATTGCCGCGTTGTGTTCAAAAGCGGAACTGCTCAAGGCGGCCTCTCTGTGTGCTGTTGGCATTCGAAGCAGAGCACCCCAGGCCTTCCACAAGGAAAAGGGAGTCTTTGACTGCCATGCGTCACTCTCCTACAGCAGTGAACCACAGGGACAGCGTATGGGGAGGCAGCAGCAGGTAA
The DNA here is from genome assembly GCF_000499545.2 of Eimeria tenella. Classification (NCBI taxonomy): domain Eukaryota; phylum Apicomplexa; class Conoidasida; order Eucoccidiorida; family Eimeriidae; genus Eimeria; species Eimeria tenella. The sequence continues at coordinate 52,494 of NW_013543464.1, forward strand.
CGAACGGGAATGAAGAGTACCAAGGTACAGCTGGGACAGGGAGAAGCAAGCACAACAGAAAGCCACAGAAGGGGAAAACATGAAGCCAAGGATAGAGGTATAAACCGGTGATGACGAATACGCGAATGCAAACAAGAAAAGCAAGGATACGCGGTGTCTAAGCTACTCGAGCCAAAAACCCGTGCAAAAGGCAGTTGTACGGGAACAGAAATGAAGAGAATGACCCAAGTACCTGCAAGAATTTGAGACGGCGCGGCTTCTCACTCCGCAATCGTCCTCTGCTACGCTGCTGCTGTTGCTGCTGCTGCTGTTGCAGTGACGGCCCACCCCACAACCAACTGGTACTGCCACTGCGACATTGGGCAGCAGTAGATGCTGTCGCCTGCTGAGTCGCTGACGTCGCCGCCGGTGCTACTGCAGGAGCTGCTACTGGCGCTGGCGCTGGCGCCGTCTCTGGTGGCGCTGTGGCTGGCGCTGCTGTGGCCGCTGCAGCAGCAGGAATTGACAGCGGTAGGTCTCTTGCCACAAGCACAGCCGGCACATTCGCAGCATGGCCGAGACTGCAGAAACGCAAGACAGGAGCAGCAACAACACACATAAATAAAAAAGCTGCTACATCCCTCTACAGGCCAGTCGCGCAGATAGTGACGGCAGCAGCACCCGCTAGGTTTACCTGATGTTTCCATCCGATATTCCCTGAAGGAACGCAAGTCTTAAAGCATCTAAAACAAGCGCAACCTGAGAAGAACCGTCTGCTGCAAATCCCGCAGCACCAGGTGCGCTGGCCTTTGAATCCGTCGCCGCAGTTACTTCCGATACCGTTGCTTTAAGGGGCAACGGCAGCAACAGTGGCCGGGAGGAGGCAGACGCCCCTCCCCTTAAGGCCTCAATTGCAGCAGTATCTGTACCACAGGCATAAACTCCGGCCGCAAAAGCACACTCACTCGTCAAGCATCTAAACAACAAAAGCTCAAGCAGCAACAGGACAGAAGATTGCTCACCCTCCGCTTTCAGGGCTGCAAGCTGCCGCTTGACGCGTCCCTGCTGTTGCTTCAGAAACTGTGCTGCCAAATCGTTGTCGTGCGCTGCTGCTTCGGCTGCTACGTCAACACTGGTGCTGTTGTTACTGCTGTTTTGTTTGTCTGTGAGGCTCTGTGCATTGGCAAGAAATTTGGCAGCAGCAGAAGCAGCGGCAGCGTCTCCTTGCAGTAGTCCCCTGAGCCACAGTATTTTCCGTGGTGTCTGTGTGGCCGAATTAAGTTGGTGCTGCAGCACATGCTGCAGTGCCTTCGCAGCCGCAGGGAAGTCCCCCTGCAGCAACAAAACTTTAATCAGTCTTGCTGCGGCCGCTGGATGCCCGGGGGACAAAAGCAGAGCGCTCTCCAGAGCAAAACGACAGTACCTGAGTCCTCTAATTTCAACCAAACTGAGGTTCCTGCGATTGGACGACATGAGGCTCCTTAAGGGCCTCCAGCTCCTGCTTAGGTTGCCGCTGCTGCCGTTTGCTCCAGTTGATCTTTCTGTATGGAGCACAGATGGGGTGCCTGGCTCGCTTCCCTGCGTTGCAGCGGCTACTGCTGTCGCTGAGACTGTGCCTCCTTTGCGGTTGGAAGGCGTGGCAGCAGCAGCAGCTTTGGCAGCTTCTGCTGCTTCTGCAGCTTCCGCCGCCAGAGCAGTGTGCCTGCCTAAATCCGACATGAGGGCAGCAGCAGCTAGAAGGGCCCGTGTTTGTTCCGCTGCCCCGCAAAGGCCCTCAGTCCACTGGAGACTTTCCGTGTAGCAAAGCAAACTGTCTTCGTAGTTGCCTGCAACCGCAACAAACCGCGCAAGACCTAACGTGAACGCGGCCAATGATTGCTTCTTGCTCGTAAAGTTAAATCAGAGAACAGAATCCTAGCGACCTGCTGGACCGGCTGAATGAGACAAACTGAGCAGCGGCGAAGCCGAAGCCGCCAAAGCAACACGAGTAACGATTCTACATACCACCACCTACACTACCAGGAGCTGCATCGGATGCAGCAGCAAAAGCAGCGCCAGCAGGGACAATAGTGGCCACTCACCCAAAGCCCGCAGAGCCTCTGCCATTGTTAGGAGAGCAAAGAACCCTTGGGTCTTCCCAGCCTTCGCCATAGATTCCGGTAGCTGCTGCTGCTCCTCCTCCTGCAACCTCCTCCTCATTGCTGCTGCGTCTGCATCGTGCTGGTGAGTTCCCCTCAGCGGCCCCAATGACAAGCCACAAGCATCAAGGTGCTTCAGCGCGTGTTCGCAGAACTGGTAAACGTGCAACAAAATCTGCGTCTGATGTGAAGACAGAGAGGCCCTTGTAAAACCTCCCATCGGCAAGGGTCCAATCTGCTTCAGCAGCGACTGTCCCTCCTTGACGAGACCCCGAGCAGCACACAGGTGAGCCACTGCGTCGGACTGAGCGCCAGGGGCCCCAGGAGCCCCGAGAGGGGCCTCCTCGGAGACCTCCTCACCCATTACGTACACGGAGCCAATACTTTTGAGTAGTCTTGCTGCTGCTGCTATATCTGCTGCCGTATTGCTGCTGCTGTTGCTGCCGCCGTTGAAGTCCCCGCTTGTGTTGCCGTTCGCTACCCGCTAGGGCACACAAAGTGGCGCTTTGAAATCACCCAGACAGATCACTGCGGTGGAGCACCTCTCACTTCACGGGAGATAGCTCCAAAGAAGTTGGTGGCTTTGTTTACCTAAGGGGGCCCCAAGAGGTCAGACGATGTCCCCTTTGGGACTGAGCGGGGCCCCTCTTTCGTCCTGTCGACCCCAATCGGGCACTCCCCTTGTCTCTGACGCGTCAGAGAGGCCCAATCTACGAACACCTGGGCGGCTCCTCCTCCTCCTCTTGCTGCTGCTGCTTCTTGTGCTGCTACCACCGCTGCCCGTGCCACCAGCAGGCGTGCAAGATCGGCACGACGAAGGAAAGACGTTTCTTTGGATTATGGTGGGGCCTCTTGCCGCAAGAGGACCCACCTGTGCGTTTCCTGCAACAGCGCAGCAGCAGCAGCTGCTGCTGCTGCTGTGCACTGCAGCAGCAGCTGCTGCTGCTGCTGCAGTGCAGAGGCTGGGAGCTCCTTGTATCGCAGGGGTGGGGGGCAGCTGCTAAGGCCTGCCGTAGAAAAATGAAGGAGAAAGGGGAGGACTATGCCCCTGCATTTTTGAGTGTAGTGTCACTAGGACAGCAGCCGTGGCACTCTCTAGCCTGTTCCCCTCTTCAAGCACGAACACAAGAGGCCCCCCAGCCCCAAAATTTCCTCCCCTCTTCTGTAGCCACTGTGCAGTATTCCAATTCCTCACCAGCAAAAACAAAAAGCAAGACTAGACAAGCTAGATGAGGCATCTGTTTCTTCCTGTAAATGCCCATGTTGCCCCCATGTAACTGAAGGCCACTCGGGGTGGCTGGGGTCGGAGGTGTGCGACTGTTGCTTTAGCTTATTCTGGTGGCTCACTTGACGGTTTAATCCCGTTTTTGAATTGTTGACGCATGACGCTTTGCACTCTTTTGGCGCAACTGTGTCTCCACTTCGTCGAAAGGGCCCGTTAAATGTCACTCTTTCGTTCCGTACTCTTGATGTTGAGTGACGTACAGCAGTTGGTTTGCGTGGTTACTAACGAGCTGAGAAACAACACAAAATGCTTGCATCGCGCGCACGAATCTAGTTCAATGTGCTGCCGTGGGAAATACTTCCACCGACCCTGATTACATAGGATGAGCAGAGGGTGAGAGCAACTATGTAGGCGCAAGACCTGTCAGATGAGACATTAGTGTAACGCACAGGCGTTCGTTTTATGTGTGCATTGGGAGCGGGTTGCCGTGCACAACAGTACATGGTAAATAACATACTTCGTGAAGAGCATATCAACTGCAGTGCTGTGATGGGGTGTGCTATCCAACTAGTGCATGCGGCCTACTTGTGGGAAAGGTATAATGCCAACGTTGCGTCCAGGTGCTACACATGACCTGTATACTTTTGGAGTGTGCAGGAGTGACCTTCTGGGGTGGCATGACGGCAAAACGTAGTCAGGAACCGAAGAGTTTGCGCTTTCTCTCCCCGTCACACTTAGAAGGTCTTAAGCAGCTCAATGCACGCCTAGCTAGACTTTGATATCTGCGAGGTCTGTAGTAAGTCTAGCATCGTACTACTCAACGAGCAGTGTTGCAGTTGAGCTTGGACGGCCGACGGTCGGCCGTGGGCTCTCCGTGTAGGCAAGGGGTACTTCTACGACTGAGGGTGGCTTCGGAATACTCGAACATCCATAAAATATCCTACTTGGTTGTGATAAGACGTTCGGGGAGCCTCACTTGGAGAATAGCTGTCGGGCTATGCTCCGGAGGCTTGCTCATGCCTTCAAGTTCCTTTTCGAGCTGAATTTCATTGAACCGCTGTTTAGATTCTGCCAATTAGCGCCTCTGTCTCTGATAGAACTCCTCATCCGTCGTGGGCAAACTGCCCGCTACAGAGAATTCACATGCGGATATCACTAATTGTGAAAGAGCTGCACAGCATTCACCACGCCAAGACAAAGCCCCAGGTAGTTCAGTAAATGTAGCCTCATCACAAGTCGCCAGCTCCTTCCGCGAAAAGCAGGCCTCTTGAGCGCTACACTTTACAACCACTGAAGGTTCCAGACAAATGGGGCCTTCAGCGGTTGTAAAGGATGACTAGCCGTGCGCCAAAAATGCATGATTCTCACGAGGGTTGACATGTCTCCAGGCATTCTAGTCGTCGGGTCCATGAAAGCCTTTTGTTGCCTTCCTCCCAGTTGCAGTTTCGCCCTGTGCACTAGTTCCCGTGCCTTCCATAGCGTGCATCGCTATTTACAGGTTAAATCTAACCGCTGTTCGTTCAGGAGCCGTTGTGCAGATGGAGATGGCTAGATATTAGTATGTTAGAAAAAAGTTAAGGAGGTAAGCGGACGAATCTAGAACATGACTGTGCCGTTGCATTCTGCCCGTGGATACGATCGTAGTAGAAGCTATTTGCTCATCTTTTTGCGTACTGCCAGGCCTGCAACTACGTCTTCACTTCATGGTAGTCACGTTCCTATACAAACATAAGAAAATATTACCCTCCTTGAGACATCGGGAATGCATTTTTGGGCGTCAAAGTATCCCATGTGGCTTCGCGGGTGCTTCCTTCAAATTAGGGAAAGGGACAGACGAGCAGAAGCACCATCCCTGCCTGCTCTACTGTTCTCAGATTGATCAGCGTTACTGAAATACACCCTTCACATATCTGGACACACTTGATGCAGTACTACACTGAGGTGATCTTGCAGCTATAATATTATCCAATGACTGTTTCAGCATGAGCTTCTCCCTGGGCTTAGCACCTACGCCTTGTCCATAGCTCTTTCTCCAACAAGGGGTCTTCCGTCAACGCTTTTCATGCCTGCCACCTGTTTTCAAATTGGCCAGCCTTCGCTACCCTCCACTAGAAAGCTATCTGGAAAAAACATGGCCGCAATCAACTTAGGATTTCTACAGAGCCATTAGGGAGGACTCGGACCCCTATGGACCATCGTAGGCAGTTTCTAAGCTTAAATACGTCCACAGGTTGTCACTTGCATGGAGGCCAGCCGCTGAGTGACACAGTGGGTACTTAATTCATGCATATCACCGCCTCTTTGCCACAGGACAGGTTCAAGTTTGTTGCAACCATCTCATGAAGCCACAAACGATGCGCAGTTTCTTGCAAAGCAGCTAATCAAGCGGGTAGCTTAGCCTGCGGATCTCTTATAGCCGCAACGTGGATAAGGGACTACTTCCTGGCCTTGATGCCAGCCTGCTGTTCGTCAACACCCTCTTTTACCAGCAGCTGTACGCTTTTTCTTGTGAAATTACAGATAAAGCGCCAAAAGAAGATAAGTGTCCTTAGAACTCAACGAACACACTCATGACCCTTCAGTTTTGAGATACAAACCCGAGTGAATGTCAAATATTTGATCTACGTCTGGCGGGAGGTGGCTTTTGAGTTGGAGAAAAGCAGTGCCACACTCGCGCAGCGTAGGACTCGTTTCAAGTGAGCAAGGTGCTGCTCTCACGGGATTCTGCAGACGATTGTGTCGTCTAAGCATGCAGGCGCAAAAATCCAGCTCTAGCAAGCAGTCCACCATGACCTGCTGGCAAGAAAGCCTGCTACGCCAAGAGGTGGGCGAGATCGTTTGCGATGCCCGTTAGGCATAAGGAAAGTCAAACACTTGAGGCAAGCCTACCAAGCCTTCGTATGTGATTATGCCTTGGGTAAGGTGATCGGAAGAGGACTTTTCTCCCTACAGGTCATCGAATAATTAATGCATTTAATGAAGTTCATACATGCAGGCAAGCTTTTGCATGGACTCCGAAATTCAGGATCGAGGAGCCTCCTCCATGTTTCCCTGCGTGGAGTCCCTGTCAACACGGGGAAGTTCGTAACGCTACCAGCTGTATGGGCTTAGATTTTTAAATCCAAGACCCTCTAGAAAAGCTGCACTTCCAATCTCGTTAATGCAAAGGGGCCGGAAGCTCAAACGCACCTCTGTTCCTTCCGGCATAGAATGACTTCCTTGCACCTACATGATCAATTTACCTCTCCTGCAATATCACCATAAATTTTGTAGCCACACGTATTCGGAAGCGCATCGCCTTACTTTTTAGTAGACGCCTGTCGTAAGCCGCAAGAGGCAACAGGAAAGGCGCTGGTTAGGGAACCATTACGGAATAATTGCCCACTCCTTGAATAGCGGATCTGGATTCCCTTCAGCCACAGTGCCGCATGTATTGCTTTCTTCAAAGTCCAGCAATACTGCAGTTGGCTCTGTCCTAGACTCTTCAGGGAGTTCTGCGTACGACACTTCGGCCTCAGTTCTCCAGGGCAGCGCAGTGTTTCCCTGAGATCCACCCTTGTTCCGATGAAGATTAGACTTGGGTCAAATTCATTTTTTCCCCTTTTCAACGCAAAAATGGCTATGTTCGTGCTCTAGATGCCGCAGGGGAAAGTTCGCAGCTCTCGACAGGGAACGGACTGGGATACATTAAGAGAATGTCTTGGGACACGCACTACGTGCCAAGTAATTACTACTCAAGCCTTTTCAACGCACGGTAATGCATGGCACAGCTTGGAACTCCTCTGAATCACTTGCATCGTCTCTTTCGGCCTAAAAAGCCCTCTAAATCGTTTTGCCTGTCCGTACATCCTCTTTTCGTTTGCGACGCCTCGAAGCACAACTCTCCATAGATGCTTCGGCTGCTGCAGCCCTGGCTCAATTCAGCCGTACGAGTTGGCTCTCACGGCACTTATAACAGGCATGTTGATGAACGGGCTATTCAACTCTAATAAGTGGTCCTGACGAATAAGTGGTCCTGAGGTTAACACAACAGTCGCTAATCGTTGTCGGATAGGTTAGAATGCTGATACCAAGTGCTCAGCAAAATGGGCGACTCCAGCACTATTGTTCCTTTTCTAACCTAGCTTATTGCGTCGTATCCAGCTAATTTTTAATTTCCTCCTCAAATTCGACTGCTGTTTCGGTGTCCCTGCCCTTTTCTGCTCCAGTGACGGCGGAATCAGCAACACTTTCTTTAGCACCTTCTGTCAGTTTCAGACAGCCACAACTATCCAGCAAAAAGCGTTACCTCGGACTGATGGAGAGCAACAGTAGGCAGCGTTCGGAAGGACAGACTGCACATTCTACGTAGACAAACTTAGAAAGGTATACTGTCTTGGTTCTGCAAGGTCAGAAGGCTCCACTGGATCAGCCCACCTGAAGCTATACAAGGCAGCAGCTGCAGGGGATTGCAAAAAGTGTGTTCATAGTTTCTTTCGAAAAGGCAGTTAGAATGTCACGCAGCTTTATGCAGCTTTCCCGGGGGTACACGCCCGAAATACAGCAGCACGGGAGAGTAGAATGCAAAGCTGCTAGAGAAGGTGAACCCTCTCTACTTGTTTTTTATGAGTCCTCTCCACCAGGGACCAGGGTCCGTATGCTTCTGGGTCTCCGTTCCTGCCAGTCCCCAGTGGTAAACTTACAGTCAGGCGCCACGAAAATGTAGCAGCCCTGTACCGGAACACCAGGCTCTGCAGAAGCACGTGAAGCGAACAAAAGAAGCACCTGGAGCTTTTAGAAATTTCAACTGCAGCACCTCGCCCTCCGCATGCACTTATTTTCTGTCTCGCGATAAGCCGCTGGAAGAAAAGTAGCCTCAGAGACGCAACAGTTACAATGGACAGCAACTACATGTAGTGCCAGCGGCAGAAGCGGCGAAGCGCAGCACCCGCAGCGCCACAGAAAAGCTTTTCGTCTGCATCGATACCCAGCCCGAAGAAATAAAACATACTGAGGCGAGCTGACGAAGTTGCTGGTGGATTTGAGCGGCGGCTTCTGTTAAGGGCCCCCGAGCCGCCAATTGAGTCTCCTGAAGCAGGCTGCTGTGTTTTAGCCCACTGCTTGATTATGGCGCTGTCTTCAAATTCAGCCCCCCATAGTAGATGAGTACGACTGGTGAGTTCGTCTGTCGGCCCCCATACAGACCACCAAGCAGCCACACAAAACCGCGCGTTGGCTCAGGTGAAGCAAAAAGAAACAACTTGGGGAATTAGAAGCCTCGCCGAGTCAAGCTCAGGGAGGCCCCATGCAGAGCAGTTGAGCCAGAGACTGAGATCAAGCATGCCCATTACGTAGAGATCGACATGCCAACGGGAAAAGCAGAGTCACATTAAGCCAAGGATGAACCTGACTTTTCAAAGTAAAGCGATTCCCGCCCTGAAAAGCTGCACGTCAACTTCGCTTGCTGGAGCAGTTTCGAATTCCAAGAGGTCTCCTGCAGCTTCCAGGGTAGCCAGCTTATGATGGAAGGCTTTCTCCTTGCCTTGCCTGTCAGCATCTATGATTTCTTCTGCGAGCTTCTCCAACTGACCGCTGTTCCAGTGCTTTTCTAGATGCTCTAAATACTTTGGGTCGTGGTGATCAGCTGTTCTCCTTTTAACTAGAACTTGGGAAATGTGGGAGAGAAAATCAGTGAGTGCCCCGAAAATTCCAAGGTTGCTAAACCGCTGCTCAGCCTTCTCAATCACGACCGCCGGGCATTCAAACCTGTAAAGATAGTTAATCCATGTTTGCTGATGGGGCATGCCCTTAACTTGATCGACAAAGTCTCCCAAATCACCTACTATTCGACTGAAGCGCTGGGCCATCTTGTCTGGAACTTTTTTGTCACCCAAGATCTGTATGATGGAGCCAGCTAGAAACTCCATGAGACACTCTGCTTGATACTTTGTGACATCCCCTTGAATCGTTGTCATTCCTGCCTCTTTTTCTCTCTTGTCAGCCCGTTTTACAGCATCCGAGATGCCGCCCAGATACTTATTGAATTTCTTTAAGAAGTAGGAGAATTTCACAGGCGTGAAGTCCACAGGTGGTTGTTCTACAGCGTCCCTCAAATCCGTAGAGCCTGTCGAGGCCCTTCGTGAATGCGCTGTGGCGTCAGCAGATCCCATAAACCGTTGCTTACTTGCCTTTAGTTCTTGTATACGTACGCTCATTGCCTCCACCAGTGAAGCTGTAAAAGCTACCCTCACCAGGTGCAATGTTTTTTCACGAAGACTAGCGGAATCTTCTGGCTGCAGTTGAAAGGCTGACAGTACAAGGTTTTCGACGTATGACGTAACACTCAGCTCTCCGGCATCTTGTCTATACGTAGAGATATACCGGCGGGCAAAGTCATGTTGCACATCTGCTCCGACCGTGCCAGCATGTTTCAAAAACTCCTCCAGGGCCGCTCTTAACGCTATAGAAGCTTCGGTGGTCTTCTGCTTCACTGCTTCTGTTTGTGCAGCTGCTTTAGCTTCTTCTTCCCGTGTTGTTTCATGTACAGCAACACCAGGGTCATATGCGGCAGGTGCTGTCGGTTCATAGTTGCCCGGTTCGCCACCCCCTGCAGCAGGAGGCAACTCAGTCTGTGAAGGCTTCTTTTCACTAACGAGGTTCGTTTCTTTGTGGATACCTTTTGCTGTCACTGGTGTCTCCTCAACTTTTGGCTCCTCTGGCTTGCTTGGCTCCGCTGCCATTACTTGGGGCTGTTCTTGAGGGTGCGGAGGAGGTGAAGCAACTTGAGGGGGTTCCTCAGGTTGCAAAATCTGAAAAACTGGTGGCGGCTGTGAAATCGTGACGGGTTGCGGCTGCACCTGAGGCTGCTGCGGGACCGGTGGTTGCACTGGTGGGCCCGTTGCACCACCCTGTCCTTGTAGGCTTGGAACTGCAGTATTTCCTCCAACAGGTAAATGGTTCTCATTTGGCTCGATATTGCCTTTTGTTCTCAACGACCACGCCAAAACAAGAACTAGAAGTCCGGCAATGGCAGCTGCAAAGTACGTTCGTTGAGCTTTTGCCGGAAACGCACCGCCGAAAATTCCACGGCCAGCTGTGAAGCTTGTTTCATATTCTGGCTGCGCGTGTTCGTCAATTTTGAATGAAAGAGCCTGGAGAGCAGCATCTGCTTCTTTCCCCAAGTCGCCCGAACCCCCAGAAGCCGCCTGTGGGCTATCGGAGACAGCCGCGGGGGAGGTGGCACTCTCCGAGCCACTCTTCCCTGCACTCATTGCATTCAGATGAAGTTGCGGTGTTGGTTGGAATGGGGAGGAGCTGAGGGCGTGGGCGCGGCGGAAGTCAGAAGGCAGCCTTCAGGCTCCGGGGGACTGGGAGAGGCCAGATCAGGCCCAGAAAGCTTTGTAACTATTGATATCACAGAAGCAATCAGTGCGATGTACAAAAGAATACCAAACCTATACAAATAGTTGCTCAGAGCTGGAAAAAATGACATGAACTGTGAATGGGCCTATGATAATCTGTGACTGAACGCCCTGCCCTCTTTGTGCGGGCGATCGCGTGGAGACTGGCAAGAGACAGTCCAAGGCTTCCCCGCAATTTTCAAGGGGTCAATTCGTTCAGAAATTGAAGAGATCGTAGTATGGCTTACGAAAAAAAAATGTCGTCTGGCGTCTTATAACTCGTTTGGCTTCCACCCTGTTCCGCATTGTGCAACTACTGTCTGCGCAGTCCTGGGGGCTGAAGCTGCCACACGGGACGCGCTCGCGGTCTTGATTGGCTTCAGCATAAATTGTATTCTTAAGATAGTGAAATTTGGTTTCTAAGAGATTGCCCATTGTTGTCTCGCTTGAGTAGAGTGCCTCAGAATAATTCTGGCCTCGGCTGCACGACGTCATGCTCGATTGGTGGATGCTGCACTTGCTGCACTTCAAATTCGAATAACCTATGTGAAATTGGAACTTCGGCAGAGTAATTCAGAATTTCCCTTTAAGTTTTTCGTTAATTTACGTACGGACGCATGGCTTTCATTACGGGACCGTTCCCCCTGCACCGTGTTCGCCTGAGGTTGTGTTGGTGACTACATAAAGGCTCGATAATGGCCCTCAAACGCAAAATATACTGGCATGCAAAATGTATATGCAAATATGCAGTCTATTAAGAGGAAAAGATGGAGCTTCCAGGTTGTTTTGGCACTACATGTAATGCTGCGCGTTGCAGTGCAGTACCAAGGTCGGTCTTAGAGGGCAAACAAGCCCTCCAGGGTGAAAAAACACACTCGAAATACCAATTAAGTCAAGTGTGCACAAATAAAGCCTTAAGGCTGACTAAACCCTCATAAGTAGAAAATCAAGCTGTGGGTTCAGGGCCAGCAGCAACTGTGCATCTAGGCACTGAACACACTATGGGAGCAGGGTCTCTGGAAAATTGGAGCTATTACAACTCCGTACCTACAGTCCTGCTGTAGGTACGGGGTTTTAATAGCTCCAGGTTTTCCTAACAACAATTTTTGGTGTGTCAAGGTGTAAAACTGTTTGTGACGGACGCCAAAAGACCTCCTAGGTTACAAGGCCACGGAGTACTGTGGCGTGACTTTCTAATATTGGAGGCTCCTCCGGCATGGCGTGCGCTGTCCCACATGCCACTTTCGCCGCCGCAGCATGCCGGTAGCCCATTCATACGCGGTGACACCCTGGCCTCTAGCCAGAGTCGACACACAATCCTCAGGAAGCCGCAGCACTCTGAGGTTCGACCACTTTATAGCCAATGCTCTAATGCACCTAAACGGCGCATAAATACCCAAGAGGGCTTCATATATGCGTCCAGCAAAACCATAACAACACGAAGTTAGGTAATTCACTTCTTATGCATGCTACACAGCAAGGCGGGGCAATTGCTGGCCTGGTTTGCACGCAATTCCTCGCGTCACCACTGCGGTGCTGCACAATCTGCATATGCAAGTGAGTTCCCTTCTAGTGATGGAATATCCCACATTTAGCCTACTAGGCCTCCTGCTTCACACTCTGGCGCCTCGTTGCCCCTTTTTGCTATTCAAGAAGTTCCCACCGCAGCCTCAGTTGGTTAATCTTATCCGTTTCTTAGTTTTAGGTTCCTCCTTCCGTCTACGAGAGGCATTCTCGGTGCCACACCCTTTCGTAATTCCTTACCTGCAGCCTAATCCACTCATACGACGAAATGACTTGGTTCATGCGTACATGCAGCCGGATAAGGCCTTTTGCTATCCCTTGGTTCCCCTCATAGCCTGTCAGAAATCGGGCTGTTTGTAGCACTGTGTCCTACTTTATCACACCCCTTGAACTTCCCTTTGAATATCCTGGCTACATCCATAGCACGTTGGTGCCTTGTGCTCGAATCATTGAAATCGCCGCGGTCCCACGACTCGCCCTGGCGTGCTTTTTCCATGCCTTTTCCGAAGTCCTGGACGTTGTGATAGTCCTTAACTCATCGCTATGTCTTGATATACAAGGGTGCACCGGTGCGGGCCAGGTTTTCGTTGCCTATTTCCAAAATCACACCTTCAGACCACTTCACGGTTATCCCTTCTGTTATTCCAGTACCTAAGTCCCCAGGAAGTTTTGCATGGCAGAAATTTTGTTAGGGCTTCAATCTTCGTGGTGCGGTTTTTGGGACATGCGCTTTGCTCGCTTTTGCCCAGCACTTTTGGGATATCCTTGACGGACAGAGGACAGAATCGATTATGGCGTGATCGGCTCTGTAGCTCTCATACAACCATACCTGCCGTGTCCCCAAGCTACTTCCAATCCAACGAGGCGACTAACCAGCTCACTGGCGCATCGGCAGGGGACCTGTGCCTATTCAAACGAAATGGATCTTCACGACGCCGTAGCCCATATGCGTTCGACCTAGATGCCTCATGGAGTACCCGGACAGTTTTCATGGAATTCGGCAAAACAGAGACTATCAAAACACCTTTAAAGTCAAATCAAGTAGAGAAATTATGAAGCGAAATGAAGGAGCCACTGCAGCTACATAGGGAAAGGGATCACACTCCTGCGGTCGCCCAGGAGGCCGGCAAGGCTGTAGACCAGATGTATGTCATTTGAAGGCTATCCAGAGGCAGAAGCGTTAGCGTTTGTCGAGAACACTTTTCAGTTCCCTTGCTACCGCCAACGCCCAAGGAGGCCACGATCATGGCCACCCCCACGTCCATGGAAGTGTGCAGCTGCGAGCTTACAGCAGTGACTGTTAGTTGTTTGTGTAGAGGCTCAAAGTATTATGAAGCAGCTCCCATATGTTGCGCAGGGTCTTGGGACCTACGGGCTACGTAGCACTGTGCAGCCTAACAGAAAGGCCTTCCTGACATCTCTACTATCCATCAAGAACCCTTGAACAAGACAAAAATGTGAGTCAGAAGATTAGGAGCTTCGAAAGCACACCATGTGGTAAGGCAATGCTCCGCAATGCTCCACCACACGGCCTGCACAGGGTATTCACCTACCCAGAGGGTTGCTACAGGCCCCCAACCCCGGCTAGGCTGCAGAGCTCCGCTGCTCTAGCCGCCCTCAAAACTATTTCACAAGTACACCTGCGTAACCAGCACCATGAATGAGTTCGCTGAGTCTCTCCAAGACGACTTTCGCCCTCCATGACTGTGCATAGAATCAAATAGCCCTCCTTGGAGCTTGCAATGGCATCAGGCAGAAAGCTCCTCAATGTGAAGTTTTCTCAGCACACCAAAAAGTTCCACTGCATCGCCGCAGAGTGTGCTTCCATGCATCAGTAAACAGCGGAGTGCTGCAAATGAGACTCATTCATGAGCCTTGTCCCTTGGGCGCATTCCACATTTTTTCAGCTTCTATCGATTCAGTCTTGCCCGCTGCTATGGGTATACTTATATCTTGCAGTAAGTGCACATTTGAGGGGCGATCACAATGCTACAAGGAATGCCTGAGCACAGCAATAACGCCCTCCGAATCCGCCCCTAAGCCTATGAACACTCTCTCTTCCTTGATGTGCAGGGCTCACCGGAGGAGTAGTCCACATCTACATGCCTGCTATGTAGTACTTTCAAAATAATACAAAAAACAAGTGGTAGGGATATAACTGCAGATTTCGAAAGGTTTTGACGTTAGGGGCCCCATTCCAGCCCCCAAAACACACGGCGGCTCTCGCACAGTCGGCTGTGGGAAGCCTGTAAATTACAGCGAGCGATGCCATTCATTTGCGCTTTGAAAATCTTATTTGAGCTTGATATGCAGGAGGTTTTTTTGCCTCTATCAATTTATTTTGTCCTTGTCTTGTTTGCTCGTCTAGGACAAGTTACGTGCTCTTCACGCCCCTCTGCTATGATTTCACATATGTTTCTTTCCTTCTTTGCGCATGAAGGAGCAACAGAATTAACAGTACGTGGTTTTTTGTAAACAAAAGTCTTGGTCTATCCCATTTTCTGATTGGAATTGTTTCAACATTGTTTCATTGCCTCATTTGGGGCCAACTTTCCGCGCGCGTGTATGGGCTGAAGATACACCAACTAAGTGCTAGTTGTACACCTAAAGGCTAAACGAACACCTCCTTGCTAGCGTAAGGAGCCGAAGTCACTTGGCTTATTCTTTCGCGTCCATACTCTCCGCGCAGAGTACCCCCTGCCAGTAAGAACTACACATTGCAGGTGGCGGCCCCCGAGGCCGAAAGGGCCCCCACAAGGGGAGCCACTAGCCCGAAGGGGTGGTGAAGACCCAGCCATTGAGCCTTTCCGCATGGCGATGAGTCCGATTCAGTCTTCCACGATCTCAGACTTCCCAGTGAGCTGAAGCTGTCGAAGCGTCCTCGGTAGATTGCAATGCCGCTTCAAACCAGCGGCGAAAAACTTGGAAAATCGATATCTTTGTTTTCGTTTGTGCAGAAGCATAGTAACTTATACTGAGACTGCGGCGTATGGGTGGAGTTGCGGCATGGGGAGGTGGGTTGCTGAGGTATTGGGATCCCAGGGCACGGTAGCCTTTGCGCCATTACAGATTACCACATCTAGCGAAGCGTGCATGTGTAGGTACTTGTTAAAGTGAGCTTCAAGAAGAACCAGGAAATTGAAGGAGTGTGCTAGGCGCTCAGCCCGGCAATGGCCGACATGGGTGTGCTGACTCGTTGCTGCGCACTTGGACAGGCTTGGCTCCTACCCCTAAACGGGCGAGATGACCTACCGCGGAGGGAGAAGGGAGAAGGCAGAGCCCTTCGATCACCTTGTTAAACTTTTGGTCCTCGGCGATAGCTGTGAGTTTACCTTATGTAGGAAACGATAAACCCGTGAGAACGCCGCGTTGGCTGCACAGTCCAGGGGTGTAGTGCTTCATTTTTTGAGCTGTCTTGCCTGGACATGTGCTGTATGCAGCCGTTGGAAAGTCGAGCCTTCTTCTGCGCTTTGCGGAAAATAAATTCGACCCAAATTTTGTACTGACCATCGGGTGAGACAGATATCTTCGCTCCAGCTTGCACGGGGCACGAACTCGTTAGCTTTTCGTGTGGAGTTCAGTGAAATCTGAGCAGGTAGATTGCAAATACATCAGCAGTCAGAGACTAATTCTTCTTGAGGACTGAACACTACTGTGTTGTGGTTGGGGCTCAGCGTCGACTTCAAAACGAAAGTTGTTGAGTGTGGTGGACGGCGCATAAAGTTGCAAGTCTGGGATACAGCAGGCCAAGAGCGCTTCCGTACTATCACGCCTGGTAAGAGTGTTGAGTGGTGCATGATGTTGCTTTCATAAAATATGCCAGCTACTTCTGCTTAACAGAGTGATAAGTGCAGCGATTTGTAGTAGAAACAGCTGCACGTAATACATAGAACTACACACTGCACAGACAATGATGCATTATTGCCACTCTTAATGCTGCTCCAGGTCGGTTTGCCTTTTCATACTGCACTGAATGGAATTTGGGGATATATGAAGTGCGTCATATGAGGCCTTTTCTGATATCAGTGGCTTTTCTCAGCATACTTCAGGAGCGCCATGGGAGTCATGCTGGTGTACGACATAACGAACATCCAGACTTTTCACAGTACGTTTGCTGGTTCATTACTGCAGTTCGCTGTTAAGCGTGGATGTATTATTGCCTGCTGGACATCTCTATGGTTAAAGTCAAGCGTTTCCTGTGCTTGCTTTGCAAGTGCGCTGTGCCACGCGGAAACGGTATTTCTCGATTTGCTGCATAGCATTGCTTCATGTTTGTTTACTCCTGGTGCCATGCAGATATCCGTCGCTGGATGCAAAATGTGGAGGAATACGCAGATCCTAGCATCGTGCGTGTCCTAATTGCCAACAAGCTCGACCTGCAGGCCCAGAGGGTGAGAGCAATCATATCCCCTCAGACAAGAACAGTTGATGCTGACGAATTTGAATGTTTCAACTTGAGAGTCCAATTATGCAATAAAATGCACTTGAATAAATGTACACGGATTGCACGTCTATGGTCACGACAAAACACAACGGCGGTGAACGCAAGCAAGCTCACGGCTGCCCTCAACAATCTCGTGGAGAGCTGAGTGTCCTTCACTGATTGTGGAAGTGCCTTACTTCCTGCGACCACATCTTGGGCTGTTCAGCAGGTGTCTCGGTCCAAGGGGGAGGATTTGGCACGCGAGTATTCCATCCCCTTCATTGAGACGTCCGCTAAAGGCAACGTCAACGTTGAGGAAGCATTCATGTAAGTCTAATTTTCCTGCCCTGCGTCTAGCCCTCTTACGGCACATCTCCCTAAACAAAACAGAACGCATAGCTCCTGCAGTAGCTCTTGTATTTGCGCCCTTCGGATATTTTTTCCCTGCAAAACTGCGACGTTGAGTACAGTGTTCTGAATTTCAGGTGCGCGGCGAATAGAATAAGAGATATCCGGTAGGTCAATTTCCTCTACAGCCAAGTATTCCTGTTGCCTTCACATCAACGAGTGGAACGGGAGACAACTATGGTATTTTTCGTAGCGGAGATGTTGCTGCTGGAAGTAGTGGCTGCACGGTTCGCCTGGGGTCGCCTATACCGCGCTGCATCGCGTTTTAGAATTGGCTTGTCTCCTTTTTGTCTGCAGCTTCTCGCCTGGCCCAGTAGAGTCTGCGGGGGAGCAAAATCCTGCAGCATCTTCATCACAGCAGCTGTCTAATCAGGTCGTGGTGTCACGGGTAAGCTTGCGCTGCGAACGATACTTTCGTCCCTGTATTCCGCTGCCTCTATCCCTTCTCGTTTGCTTTTTGCTATGAACTCAGAAAGATCATGCTAGGTTATATGATATTGCCACAGATAGCACCGCACGAGATTGCGAAGGCGAAGGTTGTTCAATTTAGAGATGTCGTGGGTAGATGCAGCGATGGCCCGCATTTGTTGTACACATTAGGCATCCTTTGCAGCCTCTTGGCAAAGTGCGGAATGCGGCAGTGGTCAAGCAGAAGTAAATTAATGCAATTAGAAGACAAGTTACGTAGATCGTGGACTGATTTGCGGCTTTGTGCTGTCGCTGCTTTCCCCACAGCAAATCTCTGGACGGAGGAAGTGCTGCTCGTGAGGCACACAAGCGTGTCTCTCATTGTCGGGTTTTTGTAATGTGAATATTGGGATATGCATTTTCCCCCTAATAACAGCACTATGCTTGCTGCTCTTCAAGCAACGGTGTTCCAGTGGTTTTCCCAGAGCCGCTTTAGCTCCGAACAGATCACCCATGTGATGGAAAGCCCATTGTTTTGGTCTTTATCCGTCCAAAGGGCTGTCCCTAAACGATGTACGGCAAAACGGCAAAGTGTCTGGGGAAAATTGCCGAATTGTAAAAATATGGAGCAATGCCGCATGTGCGCGCACAGTCGCTCGTTACTTGAGAAGCCGCGTACGGGACACGGAACAGGCGAGCAGACGAAGTGATTCATCTCCTCCGTTTGCATCCGCCCTTCTGGTCAAGCGGAGTGCTTTTTGCATCACTGAAGTCGTTTACACATTTCCGCCTTATGGAGCTGCTGCATTTGCAGCTTAACCAATGTCTTGTTGAACAATTCGAGATGAGGAGGGTAACTTGAGTGCAGATAGCGTTCAATCGTGCCGCTGCAGCATTTTCGAGTGCTTCGGCTGCACGTGATCGGACAAGTTCTGAAGGCCTTCCCTAGACACTTTTTAGGGCGGATAGTCCAGAACTGCACAAGTGTAGTGTAGGGTGGCTCCTGCCGCTATCACACGCTTGCTATCGTAGGGTGGAGGCCTGCGGGAACTTTACCCAAACATATTTGCGTTTAGACTCATTGTAGCTTAATTCAGCTAGCTCAGTGGGAACACGTTATGGGGTGATCTCCCAGTACTGCCATCAAGCTCCCAATGACCGCAATATGCAGTGAGAGTATCTGGCAGTGGTGTGATTCTATAGGGAGAGGGGGAGTACATGTGGTTCTTGAAGCTCAGCTCATGTGGTCGAACATTTCAGTTTTACTGCAGCTGTGTGGCTTTCTTTTTTACTGAAATTCCAGTGAATCCATTAAGTCTGCACTAGCTTCGTACTCCGTGGGTTGCCACTATGGAAGCCACGGAATGAGGGAAACATTGAGAGGAGCGGCTGCACTGCTCGTTTGAACAGGCTTAAAACCCAGTTTTCCTGGGAGCCTCCCAAATTTTCATTGTGTCCCTGACTGAAGATCACCTTCAGCCCCGAATGCTCCAAGCCAGTGTTGGTGGTCAAGCCGAACATGTACAGGCACATGAGTTGACTACTCTGCCAAAGTGCTGCATTCTTAAGGGGCTTTGATATAGCATTTAACATTGTACGGGGAAATATTTTCTCAGGTCTGAAGGCTCCCTGTTTTCGAGCTATGTTGAACACAGGGAGGAGCAACAGCTGCCACTGGACTCGCTCTGCAGCGCTGCAACGGCACGCGAATTTGAGGAAGAAATAGGCGTAAAAAAATTCGGTTACTTCAACTTATATTTATGTTTCTTTTAGGTACTCGTAGTCATTAATGAGGCACTTTTGGGCCCGTTCATTTTCGCTGGCCCTTTCAGCTGCAAACAGAGAAGAGGGAGGGGGTTCCGCTGTCTACAAGTATTCTGTCCACAGCTCGTTTCTTCCTCCCCTCTCCTGCATCTCCCTCATCGAATAGCTGTCAACGCTCCGTATTCCACAGTTAATTCGATCTGAAAGTCGCCGCATAAATGGGATGTTCAGGGAGCAAGGCCGCTGCGGCCGCCCGCCCCCCCTCGCCTGCATCAAAACCGAGCATTGAAGAACCAAAAAATGAAGGAGGAGAGGAGGAAGCTCAAAACTCTGTACATGGTGAGTCTGCTGCTGTCCCAGATGCCAACGGGAGTTCTGCTTCGGCCCAGCCTGCTGCAGCTCAGCCGGAGCGAGAAGTTGACCTGCTTGAGGACGTGGATCCCCTTGAGGGGATAGACTTGAGTATCCCAGAAGACTGCGAGGAGGTGGCAATGAAGAACGGAGTGACTTACAGGGGAGAGTGGAGAAACGGGAAGCAGCACGGGAGGGGCGAGCAGCGGCAGGCGCAAGGCGTCGTTTACACTGGCCAGTTCAATCAAGGCCAAATTGATGGGTTCGGGCGGCTCACGAGGTCAGATGGCAGCAAATACGAAGGAGAATTCGTCAAGGGAAAAGCTGAAACTCGCACGAGGCCTGGAGTGTACACTTTTCCCGATGGCTCGAAGTAAGGCACAGAAGTTCTTGAGCATTTCTTTCTTTGGCTGACGCTCCGACATGTCACACCAAAAGTATAAATAATGGAAATACGTTATGAGAAGGCAAGAAAAACGTCGATTGCGTCTGCGTTGGTTGGTGCATTTTACGTAGGATCCGTGTCTGGTCGTATGACGCTTGCGGTTCTCATACTTACAGCAACGTGCACATGTATATCTGCAAGTATTTTCATGCGCCAACAGCGTGATTTTTTTGTGCATCTGCCTACAAGGGCGTCCACGTAGATGAATACTAGCACCCGCTTTTGCACGAATGCACGTGCACACATAGCTGTGCGCCAGACTCTTGAGACCTTGCGCATGCACACGCGTCTTGGAAATCTTATGCCACGCCGGCTAGTAAGCAACTACAATTGGTGCACTTTTTTTAAACGGTGAAGGTACGTAGGCCATTGGAAACAGGACAAGCGAGATGGAGAAGGCTGCGAAACACTGGCTGACGGCTCGAAGTACCGCGGCCAGTTTGCCGATGGACTAAAATCAGGAAAAGGCATCATGACAGCTTCCAATGGAGACGTGTACGAGGGACAGTTTCAGCAGGGCGAGATGAGTGGTGAGGCAGCAGAGGTCACAGTGAGACGTCAGAATAGCAGGCTGTAGTGAACGGTAAATTGAGACTTCGGAAGTTGGCGTGCAGTGTTGAGTGAGATTTAACCAGCAGAGCTGCCCGTTGGCACCTCAGCTGGCGCACCGGCCGCAAGGGAGATGAGCCCTTTTATCAGTTGTAATGTCTTTCGGATGGTTTGTCGCTGCCATTGTTGCCAGTGTAGTCAGCTTCAGCACTTTGCTACGGGGCGCATCTGCGTGTTGACCACTACTTTTTGACTAGCTCTGTAGTGTATATGTGCTGCAATGGGAGGAAGCGAAAATAACCTTTTAACTTGTACTCCTAGGATCTAGAGATATCTTGCTGCTCTTTTTTACGTTACACTTCTGATGCTTTTTGGCCTTTTGGCTGCAGGCTTTGGGAAATACTCGTGGCCAGATGGTCGGGCCTACGAGGGAGAATGGCGCGCAAGCCGAATGCATGGGAAAGGAACATTTTATTTTACTGATGGGCGCAGGTGAGTTGTTTATGCCTGAGGAATTCCAATCTTATAACTGTTTCTTTCAAAACTCGAGGCTATGAAGGCAGGCAGCATAGTGCTGAAATATACGAATTTTTGTGTCATGTATCTGCGTAAGTGGGAGTCACTAGCTTCCAGTATGACTTCGGCCTTCAGTGAGCACGCACTTTAATGTACGGACGGTCCTGTCCGTGTCTATGTACAAAACTGCAAATTGGGGGCGCGTGTGCATTTCTCTTAATAGGAAGGTTAGCATCTGCATAAGTTAAATCGACAGCGCGTCCAGCTTAGTTGCCATTGTGACTATCTGTCCCTTTTGTACTCCGTCAGAGGCTCTTGGATGTGTAATTCTACGAATGCCCCGAGGGTGAGTCAGGAGGACACGAAAGTATTCTATTCCGCTGTTGCTGTTTCTTGTACTGTAACTGCTGGTCAGATATGAGGGCGACTTCGTTGACAGTAAAATGCAGGGAGAAGGATGCCTGACGTGGCCTGATGGCTCTTGTTTTAAAGGCCAATTTAAAAATGGATTGCCCCACGGAGAGGGACGACATACACCGAAAGGAGGAGCGCCTTCTCCATTAGGTGAAGAAGTACATTTAGCTATAGATAAATAGGCCGCGGTAAACGAAAAGCGATTGGGCCGTTTAGTAGTCCGGGAGGTAGCATGCCAGGGGCAGAGAGACTGGTGTTTGTAGCAATGAGCAAGATCATGCTTTGAGTACTTTTAGTGGGATATGCGAACGCCTGTCTTCAAGGGGAGAAAGCTAGCAGCTGCGCACACTCATTGAGCTGCAATTTAGTGTCGTTTGGCACGAGCTGCTATTCGGTCCCATTTTGCTCCCAGCATTTTTCTACTGCTACGTCTGCAAGTCTGCAAATGGGTGTGTTGCTGCAGCTCTGTGGAACCTTGGGGTACGGGTGAAGTGGTTGGAGGAGCCTAATGCGCCCCCTTCCGCTGACGCTCAGGCTACTGAGGGCAAGACAGGTCAGGGCTCCCCTGAAGCCCCGTCAAAGCAGAATTCGGGACTGAGCGGCACACAGCGTGAAGCAGCAGCAGCAGCAACAGCAACGGAAACCAGAGCAACGGCACCGAAGGCAGCAGCAGCACCAAAAGCAGAAGCTGCAGCAGCCAACTAGGCACCTTTTGGAAGGGTCTCTGCAGAAGTGCATGTGCTTTTGTAAATGTTTGGAGGCCAGAGAGCACATTTTGTTGATTTGCGGAATAAGCAAACTTGTGCTGTCTTAGAGAAGCTTTTTAGGAAGCGCCTTGGTAGGATGACCGACGCAAGCGCAATAGAGGCTTCGCGTCTCCTTTTTACTGCACTGTGCAAGCAAAAACTTCCTTGCGAGGCCCTTTTTGGTTTCCTAGGTCATTGCGGCACTTGGGCAACTTCTAGTGGGGATATTTCAGCTACACGTATAGTGATCATTTACACCAGGGACAAAACAGTACCATGTAGGGACAAAACGTCAGAGTAGGAATTGTAGCGGACCACCGAATTGCAGCAGATATAGTGAAAGGTGGACGGAAAACTGATGCCGTGCTTTAGACTGTACTGCTTGCGCAGTTGAGGGCATCTTGGCGTGGCTTCTAGGACTGGTTTTGAACGAGATATGAAAGGGCGCGGAGAGCGCTCAAGACTAAAAGCAGCCTCTCGCATCTATGTGTGTACGGAGCTCCGCGAACTCATAGGGGGATATTGAGTCACGTTGCGTACGCTCATCACTGAGCTGACTGCACAGCTGCCCCGCATGTCTGAGGTTGAGATGCTGTATCTGTCCTCACGGGAAATCAGCGGGTGATGAATGTGAGACTGCTTTAATGTTTGTTTCATGTAAGTGCGGCTCATGGGGTGGAGAGGTCTTCATCCCCTCAACTGAACAGGGGTGAAAGTCATTAAAACTGTTTGTACTTCTGTGCTTCTATTCCTCTGGTCTTGCATGCTTCACTTCAGCCCCGACTTTTTATCCCCTGGGGCAGCCGCGGCATCCCACCGGGTGCGCCGGCACCGATAGGAGACCACCAGCTGTTTCAAAATTTTGGCAGTGTTTAAGTCGCGTCACGAGAAACTGACTTTGTTGTTTTTCCAACATTTTAGAAGCCGAGCTCGTCCTTCATATTCAAAGTCCTCTCAAGGCGATCGAAACACTCTAGGTAACAGCTTCACTAACGGTAGTCCTCGGTAAATGGTTGGCCTTCGGTTTGATCACAGCAGACGCAAACGCCTGTACAAAGAGCAACGGTCCGTTGTGCTCATTCTTTGCAACGGGGCATCGCTGTTACGAGCCTACTTCGTGCCTTGTCTGCAAGACTGAGGGTCATTTGTTGGTGTCAAAGCCTTTCCAGAGTTTCCGCTGCAGCGAGCTGCGTCCCTCCCCAATATATACTAGTTATATGCACGTTATCCACTCATTGGCTTAGTTCAGTGAGCGGCTTTCTGTGCGCGTAGGTCGAAGCACTCTTGGCCATCCCGCAATGCAGGGCCTGCCGCCTCTTCAGGACTACGAGTGAGCCGTATTACGTTGTGCTGAATCATGCACTGCAAGACAATCGCACTACACCAGTGTCTTCAAGTTCAGGCAGGGCACCGACAAGACTGTTACCGCAGGAGAAATGTCTCTTCAGTAGTAATGGGATATTTGTATGTCGCGTAGACTCCAGGGCCTCGTGAGGAGTGCTAGGAAGCTTCATTATATTTGCTGTATTCGTCTGTACTTCTGTGCACCACTCAGCGTGATTCCAAATAGCAATGATTTCTCAACCTCTTGACTTCTGGACTGTCGTCGTAGCTGGTTGTCGGCGAGTCTCTTCCGAGTGCCTGTCTGGCTTCGCGCAGTGCCGTGCTTGTCGCTAGCTCTCTGCATTACCTGTATGTGCCTCTCTCTAGATGCGTGCGTACCTCCGCTGGGCCTATCCGCGTTTTTCACTGTCTTTGTTGACTTGCCTTCATGTATTTCTTTCATTGCCTGTCCCTGCCTGTGTCGGTATTTGCACGCTGGAACGCAAGTCTCTGTCAACTCACTGCGCTTGTCTGTGCGTGCTGCTGCTTGACTGTCAGAAGCACCCGTTTCACGTTAGCTGCACGAAGAGCCCCAGTAGAGAAGACAGTTTCTTTCTACAATCAGTGCAGACGATGGACAAAAAAACAAGTCTGTGTTTGCAGTTTTCAGTGTACACATCGCACCAAGATAACACTTTTAAAAGGAGGATCCCATCAACACAACGAGAAGTAGAGCTGAAAAAAGCGGTGTGCTTCCTCTTCACTCCAAATCTCTTTGTTGCCTTCTGCTGCTGTCCTGTGTAGGAGTTGCACCTTGACCAATCAGTCAGCAATGCAGACAGCGCTGTCCCGGTACAGGCCACGACGCGCGCCGCCACTTGTGCAAGAATGCCTTAGCCAAAATATCAACTTCTGTACCTGAAATCCGATATCCGAACGTCTGACCCGCCCAGGAATCGAATAGTCAAGTTCTCTTCCATAGCCACACTGCAGAAAAGAGCGGCTGCCATGTGGCACGGGCTCAACATACGCTGCGGTCTAGTTAATAGACATCGAGTGATCTTACATACTGAACGCCGGAGTGCACGAACAAGTATACTGCATGCACACTCAGTGGCGCCGGCGACACACATTCAAACGCACCAGGCCGCATGCACACTGCAGCAAGCTGCGCTTTCCCGTCGCTTCAGCCAAAACTAAAAATACGTGAAACCTGTGCAGCAGCTGCTATGCCAGTACCAACAACAGCTGCCGGTGCTGCTGTGACACCAAAGTCATAACTGCTGACACTTAGGGTATCGGAGTCGCCATTGCTGCTGCAACCCCTTCAGAACAACAAGGCTAACTTGACCCGCCCAACCTGCGGCGGAAGGAGCTTCCATCCCTGGTTCAGCTGCCAATTGGAGCCGACCTCTGTGGTAGTAGCACCAAGTGCTTATGTGGCTTCAAGAGCGGCCTTCAGCTCCTCGACAACTTCAGCAAAAGTTGGCCGCGCCCAGGGATCTTCAGCCCAACAGCGGCGCATTAGGCTTCTGCAAACAAATGGACTCCGAAGGCTAAAAAGTCAACAGGAGATGGTAAGCCCATGAAAGTAAACTGTAGACTGCGTGATGTTAATTACCTCAATATTGGAGGACACAGTGGCAAAATGAAACGTTCATCAGGGCGTTCCCCTCGAAGCACAGCAGCACAAATCTCTGAAGGAGGTGGCAGCCACACATTTTCCCGGTCTGCCTCCTGCGGGTTCTGCTCGCATTGCTGCCGTTGCTGATGGGATGATGCGTCTCTAGGCCTGAGATAGGGCAGGGTTTCAGCCGCGAGCTCGTACAAAACAATGCCAAAAGCAAAGACGTCGACGGCCGGCCCTTGCGGGAGGCCCCTTATGACTTCTGGAGGCATCCAGTGAACTGTCCCAACTGCACGGGTCCGAATAGCAAAGGTCCCAACATCTGTGTAGGAGTAGCCGCCAAGTCCTGTTGATGCTGCGGCGGCTGCTGCAGTTCCTGGTGCAGAATCATCACTGCGACTAGCTGCTGTGGCCAAACGGCTCAGGCCAAAATCCGCAACCTGTGCAAGCAGAAGCAGCAGCAGCAAATGCAACGGCAATTAGAAACCAAGAATTTGGCGCAGTTCTCGCCTAGCAATTTCCCTGGTTCATCACAGTCTGATTATGTCCCAACAGCAGCATCCAGAGAGCGGGAGATCCACGGGTGCAGAGAGCAGCAACGAGGCAGTAGCGGTAGAATCTCCGAAGCAACAACATACGTACGGCGGCGCATGTCATACAAGTAAAAATGACAGTGACTAAGCTGAAGTGAGCAGCCGATTAGTTGAAAGCAGAGGCACAGCAAACTTATCAGCATCGGCAGTAGAAGAGGTAATAATGTTACTGTGCCTTGTCTTTCCAACCTTTGCCACAGGCGTTTGCTTGTCGCTGGTGATGCTCTCGACGAGTAAAATGTTGAGACTCTTCAGGTCACGATGAACCACAGGAGGCTGGGAAGCGTGCAGGTAGGCGCAGCCCCGAGCAACGTCCAGAGCCACCTTCAGCTTCTGGGCCCAAGTCAGCCGCTGCCGCTGTTGCTGCTTCTCGTGCGGCTGCTGCTCCTCTTGCGGCTGCGGTTGTTGCAGCAATTGCACATCATGCTGCGGCTGTTCCAGCTGCAGCTGTTGCCGCGAATCAGGCTTCTTCAATCCCTCGGGCGCTTTAAGCGTTGCAACAGGTATTGGCGCAGTTGCAGGTGCAGCTGCAGACTCTGCTTTGGACGCACGGTCACGACTAGTAAATAACGAGTTGTCAACGGAAACATTAGGCCTCATGATTGCTGCGCATGAACCAGGAGCACCTGCAGGAGCGGCTATTGTAGGCTTTGCCACGACAGGCTTCAAAGGAGAAGCAGCAGCAGCCGCTAGCGCGTCTTCAGGCCTTCCGTGCAGAAGCCCAAATAAGCTGCCTCCAGCACACAGCTCCATTACCACTGCTAGACCTGGACCCTGGCACCCAGTTGTTGCCAGCAGATCTCGAGCGCTGCTTGCGTTCTCTGCAGCGATACCGTCGCTTGTTCTGCTGTGGCTGTTCCTGCTGCAGACAGCATCATCATCCAGCGCACATGCGCCCATCAGCAGCACGAGGTTAGGGCACCTGAGTCGTTTCATTATTTGCAGTTCTCGCGCTGCTGCCGCCGCGGCGACAGCAGCAACCGGCGTGTGGTCTCTCTGTTGCACCATCTGCCGCTGCGGCAGCGCCTGCTGGCGCAATATTGGCAGCACCTTGACTGCCACATCGCAGCCCCTCCAGGTAGCTTTTAAAACAGTCCCTGATGCACCACTTCCAATTCTGCAATTAATCTTGAGCTCCGTGGGGTCAACACCCAGATTCAGCGCTTCCAGTCGCGCCTTCAGATCCCTCAAACAGCAGCTGCTACGCCCGCTGCTGCTGCGGCATGCCACACAGCTGCACCTCAGTGAGCCGCCCCCCGCTGTTGTTAATGTGGACGTGCTTTCTGGCCAGGTGGGCTGTTGTAAAGCCCCACACCATGGCTGTGTCTGTGCGACGGGCTGCTGCTGTATTTGCTGCAAGTGCTGCAGCTGCTGGAGCTGTTGCTCCCTCACCTGCTGCTGATACTGTTGCTGGTAGTGTTGCTGAGGGCGGGGCTGCTGGTCACACTGCAGGAGGTACGATGGCTGTTGCAAAGGGGCCGGCCGCTGATGCTGTTGCAGATGGAGTAAAAGCTGCTGCTGCAAACAGAGTTGCTGATGGTGTTGTAGGCTACGCTCTTGCTGCCCCAATGGATGACGGTGGAGCTGCTGCAGCTGCCCTTCATGACTCATGGCCGACTGCTCCAAGAGCAGCCGCTGAAGCTGCTGGGTATTCTGCAGTTCCTGTTGGTGCGAGCACTGAGGCTGGAGCTGGCATACACAAGCACTCCGTGAGTCGCCTACGTTGCCGTGCAGCCACTGCTGCTGCTGCTGCTGCCGTTGCTGCTGCTGCTGCTCGACCTGCCACGGTTGTTGTGGTTGCCACTGCTGCTGCCTCTGTAGAAACTCCCTTGCTTGCTGCAACTGCTGCTGCTTCTGCAACGCCTCACCTAGAACTTCCTGGTGCTGCACTTGTTGCTGTAGTTGCTGGTTGTAGAGTTGCTGCTGCTGGAGGTGCTGCTGCTGCTCAAAGTAGTGCTGTGGATAAACTTGTTGTTGCTGGAGGTGTACATGGGTCTGCTCGGTCTGATGCACCTGTTGTAGATGGGTCTGCTGCTGTAGCATCTCCTGAAAGGAGGGGCTACCACAAGTAAGGGAGCGTAGGTCCGCATCAAAGGAAGCGACAGCTAGGGAGCCCTGGGTAGTAACGGCTGCCGCTACTGCTGCTCCCCCAGCACAAAAAACAGTAGAAGAGGCTGTGGTAGCACCAGCCTGTACAGCAGGAGGTGCCGCTTCTGCTGCAGCATGTTCTTCATCAATGGCTCCTGTTACAGCGTCTAGAACCCCCGCAGCGTACTCATCTACCCCTCTACTGCCCTGTCGTTGCCCCTGCCGTGCTCGTTGGTTTCGTTGTTGCTCATGCACAGAATCTGCTCCCTTTGATGCTGCTGCAGCAAAGGCACAACCGCGGCATTCACTCTTAGAGCATGAATCGCAGGGCTCCGCAGCAGCAACGCTTGCTGCAGCGCGCGGCGTACAGCAGCCATCTCTCGCTCCGTCGACTGATTTTGTTGCTCCTCCATCGCGCCCTTGCACGTCGTCATGCCGCCTCAGGCTTATTCCGCTACATCTGCTGCTACTGTTGCTGCTGCTTCTACTGTGCGTGTGGCTGCTTGCATAGTAGCTTGGCTGCTCTTGCAAAAGCAGCGCAATCTCTACTGTTGTGTCCTTCAGCAGCAAGTACACCTCCTCAATCTTTAGAAAGGAAATCCATTCTTTGTCGCTTTTAGATGCTGCACGTGCTACTCCAGTCCCAGAGGAAGCAGCAGCAGCAGCGGCAGCCTCCAGGTCGGCAGGAAGCGGAAGCTGCGCAACAGCCTGCATGGACTTCCGTGCTGAGGAAGAAGGCCTGTATGGCAGCAGCTGGTTGCGAGGCAGTAACATCCGCGAGGTCTGCTGCTGCTGCTGCTTCCGTAAGTCATCCAGCAGCAGTAGTGTCTCAGCTGGTGGAGGGCACATACGCTGCAGCAATGGGCATCTGCTTGCAGCAGCAGCACATTCCTCTGCAGCAAAGATCAAACTCAGAGAGCGCATAGAGCCTGTCCTCCACTGGTGCTGCTGCTTTCACTCAGACTGCTGCTGCCGCAACTGTCTCCACTGCTGCTGCCAGTGCTTTTGCTCAAGCATACCTGCTGCTATTTGCATATCCTTGAGAGCTTCCTTAAGAGGATTGGCAAGAGAAGCCAGCACTGACACTAAAGCCAGTCCCGCACCTGCTGCGACTGCTGGGCGCATGCAGCGTTGCAGTAGCGCATGAAGTAGGCGCAGTAGCAATGCCGCAATGCCCCAGATGTCATCCACGAGCAGAACTACATATACGCTACTCACAGCAAACAGGCTGCTGCCCCTATGCTGCAGCAGCAGCAAACAAAGAGTGCACGCACGGTGCAGTACGCTAATTAGCCTGCGACGCAGCATAGCAGCAGCTAATCCATCCAGGCAAGACTTCTGGTGCTGGTGTTGCTGCTGCACTTGCAGTCTGGGTGGTACAGTAGCACCAGGTCACAACAGCGCCTGCAGCCTTCGGTGCTAACATTGCAGCAGCTGTGTTCCTTCCCTCCATTACTCTGCTGCAAAAGTCCCATGGCCTGCATGCTTAATAATGTGTCATCCACCTAATGCTCGAAGTTACAAAGCTCTCGAGCAGTCGATTTAAATAGTGAGCGTGTCTTGTGTGTCTGCCGAGACAGATGAGAGCACTGTGTGACCAGGAGCTTACTGCAGTGCGACAGAAGCATTGAGAGAGACAACACCTTCTGCTTCAAAGGCCACGAGGGTTTCCAAAGACACTCCATTAGCCCTCAAGAAACGAGAGACTGACCAAGTCCCTGCAGCAGCGAAAACCGATAGAGCAACAGATGCAGCACACACAAAGGCCAACCGTAGAGGATCCAGACAAATCCAAGAAACAGAAAGCGCTACGCACGTTACTGACGCTTTTTATGTGTATTCTGGGTCTCTTATTCTCCTTTCTTTGTTGCTTATAATGCTGCTGCTGTTTTCGTGCCGTACCAGTGCAGCAGTCTACAAGTTGCACGTGCAGTCGTAGCTTTTCAGCAAAGAAATCCGCGCAGGCACACACCGCACCCTCAGGCCTGGATGCTGCTGCTACAGTTGCTGCAGCCACTGTTGATGTACCTGTTAGAGCTCTTGCCAAAGCCCCGCCTGCGTCTGCTGCTGTTGAAGCTGTTACTTCTGCTGTAGGCTGGAAGGCCTTGGCTGACCAAATACGTAGTATGTGCACCGGAAGTTTGTGGAGAGAAGAACCAACGAAAGCATCCACTGGAATCTGCGACCACACCCGAGAAAAGAACTTCAAGACATTGAGGTCTGCTCCCCGATGCTAAACGTGTATTTGTGTGCCTTGCCGTAATGCGTCTACTCCCAACCTCACCTGCGCCAAAAGCCTGTGAGCCAAAATGAGGGCCTTAAGAGCTGACACGGGATGACGCAGAACGCTGCAGCGCTGAATGGAAATGAGATGCAGCAGCAGTGACGGCATAAACATAGCAACAAAAGCAGAGATACACACAAGTATCATTCAGTTGCTAGTCCTTCCTCGATTGGATATGGAGGCAAAAAATTATGTCCCGAAAAGCAGGTGAAGGCGAGGAAAGAGTCTACGATACCAGTATCATTGGTTGTGTCAAAGAGATGCTCACCAGCAGCTCCCGAGAAAACATTTCCGCTGTCTCGAAATTAAGCTCTCGGCTTCTATTACCGCTCTTGATTCGGTTGTTGGCACTGTTGCTGCTGTCTCTTGTCCCCCAGACGCTCCTGCCGTTGTTGCTGCTGCTGTGCGCGCTTCCATTATCCGCGAAGATATGAAACAAACGGGGCAACAAAGCCAAGTCCGATAGCGAGGGCCCTACCAGTTCCTTCGAAAGACAGCGCCGCAGCAACATCGACGCTGCTGCTGGCAGCTTCCGTGCCTTCCCATCTGTTCTTTTTGCCCTTGTTGTTGTTTCTGCTCCTGGAATAGCTGCAGAGTCTCGCGTGTTCGCTGCTGGAGACGCAGCTGTAGCAACTGCAGCAGCCAAACTAACAGGGAGTTCAGTTGAGCTCTGACTACGCCCAACGAGGTCTCTGGACAACTCCCGAGTAGCGCTTGCTATCTTTTCGCTTTGACGAGAAAGACGGTGGCGTAGCAGCTGCTGATGGAGCTTCTGGCTTCGTTGCTGCTGCTCGTATTGGCTCTGTTGCTGGCAACGAAGCCGATGAATCTGCTGCTGTTTCTCCTGAGGCAAGGCTTCTTGGTTCAATACTCCCGATAATGCAGCGTGCTGATGCGTTGTAGGATTAAGAACTTGCTGGTCTAGCTGCTGGTGTTGCTGCAGCTGCTGTTGTTGCAGCAGCTGTTGCTGTTCATGCTGCTGCTGCGGCAGTCGCCGTCCTTCCCGCTGTTGTTCCAATGCAGGTTCATCCTGCCCAGTGCAAAGCAGTCCCCGAGACTGATCTTGAAAGCCTTGCTGGGACGGTAACAGGTATGGTTGCTGCATGGGTTGTAAATGCTGCTGTTGCTGCTGCTGCTGGTGCAGGTGCTGCTGTTGTCGCTGCTGCAGCAGCTGCTGTAGGAGCTGGCGCTGCTGCTGTTCCTGTGACTGCTGCATCACATCTTGGGCTCATGAGGGGAAAATTGTCTCCTGAAACAAAGACTAGCTGCGAATTCCCGTTTTTTATTCTCAAAGGGCTGCGGAGCATTCACTGTAATCGTCAGTACAGTGTTCCTGCTGCTACTGCTAATGCGCCTTTTCCTCCAGTTACCAAATTGAGTAGTCCGCATTTATTTGTCCTACTCCAACGGCGTTTGCTGCTTCCGGGAGGCTACAGCAGCTGCTTAGTTGAGCTCCGTCTGCACAGCAAGAGTAACCTGGACTTCAAATGCACTGGCAAGCGGGGAAAAATGCTCCTCCTGCAGGCTTCTCGGTCTGGATTAGGCATTAGCACCAAAAGGAGAGGACGACGACGGCGAGGCATGCGGCTGAATGAAGTGTTGGTGTAGCGGATCTAGGTGGGTGATGCTGCTATTGCTGCTGGACTAGAGGTAGCAACAGCGAAAGCGAGCAACAACACTAGTCTGCTGCCCTTTTCGTCTCAAAAGACGTGTAACATATATTCAGTTCGGAAAAAGGCAGCCATGATTAGTAACTGTCGTGCTACAAGCAACGGCGACAGCGGCAGCAGTACTGGGAAAAGCGGGTCGCTGTAGTTGCCGGCGTGGGGCCTTGGGGCCCTCCACCATCCTCACCACTCCAGTCAACACTCGATTGCACTACCCTTCTAGCAGAGACAAATATTGGTAAAATTCATTTTCTATTGTTCCACTTCAATAACATTTCGTTTGGGAGACCTTCCTGGAGCGCTGCTGCAGCAAATCTGTTGCCGCAGCTGCTGCTGCCGCTGCCGACGGCAACAATTTTCTTCTTCCACATACATCCAGGCTAACCATAACTTCAGCAGTACAGTGGAAGTGGTAGTGGTACTGCTTTAAACCTTATTAATGCCACCAATTGCGGTCTGCAAAGTAGGGCAATAGCAGACGCGAGGGGACTTGCACCATATCATCCGTATCATTTGCAGCAGCAGCAAAATTCATACACAGGACGCAAGTAAAACGGGACTGGAAAATGGATGAGAACAGGAATCCACAAGGAGCCAGTGTGGGACCCAACACCACGACAAACGAAGACACTGATCTTCCTTGGGTACCTCGAAACTCGCAACCCTACCCCCATACCTAAACCCTTGGCTTTGCTCCCTTTACCCCGGGCACTTGCTTTCTTGGCTTCCTTCCACACGAGTTTCTGGATTTTGGGTAATCCATGCAGGTTGAGCGCTACCGCCCAAAGACGTTGAGCGACATTTTGTCTCACGATGATATTATCCAGACAAGCAAGTCAACCTAAGCCTTAAGCATCCACAGAACTGGGGAGATTAGGGCCCTAAGCGCGTTGCGGCCTCAAGTGCTATGCGTTTTGTTTTTCAGTTAGCCTGTTGACATGCTTGGTCGGCATAGTTTTTATGCTTTGTAATGTTTTGTGCTTCTAGTTTTTTCTTTGAATGCTCAGTTCGGCGGTATGTCGACAAGGGTCAGCTGCCTCACCTTTTGTTTCACGGTCCTCCAGGTGAGAAACGAAAAGGTTACGTGTTTCAAAACAGTGCCTAGAGTTCAAAGACGCACGCTAATACCACATATTTGCAGCCCGTGTGTTCCATGTGAAGCCGGCTTCGATCCACAGTTGGACTCCATTGCTTGCGGTTTCTGGCTTAACATAGGAACTGGCAAAACGTCTACTATTCTGGCCGTGGCTAGGCAGCTGTATGGTTCGCAACAGGCATCTCATGTTCTTGAGGTGTGCCAAAAGCCATGAGATCGCCGGCTCTGCGAACAACTTTGCCATAGGTTAACAATCTAGCCCGCCTTGTTACTGGTGCCGATGGCATTTTTGTTGTTGTGGCATTCGATCCTGTGGATGCGATCTTGCCAAATGTGTGGGTGTATTTCTGCTGTAGCTGAATGCCTCAGATGACAGAGGGATCGGGTCTGTGCGAGAACTGGTTAAAACGTTTGCAGAAACGACCTCCGCGTCTTTCTCTCTGTAAGCTGCAGTCAGTCGCTGGGGTTGAGGATGCAGCCCTTCGAATTCAAAGAAAGCCACCTGTGGGAATCGAACCCACGACCTTTTGATTACGAATCAAACGCACTACCAACTGTGCTAAGGAGGCGAACGACGGTAGTGGCAGGAAGCATTGTGCATGAAACACTAAAGATCATTACTGCTCTCAGTGTTCCAGTCGGTGGTATACGTGCAAGAGCTCAGGGCACAGGGCTATGGGATTACATAACAGAGTTTTGGAGTTTTCTTAGGTCTGGGACTGCGCCTTCTGGGCCTCCTAAACTGAAACTGATCATATTAGATGAAGCAGATCAAATGACATCTGCAGCGCAGAATGCGCTAAGAAGAAGTATGTCTTTACTGGGCTCGCTGTTTTAGCTGATGCCGCCTCTCAAAGTGCTGCTTGCCTCCCCCATCTGAACAGATATACATTCAGCGGCTGCTGCATGATGGAACTGGCAAAGAAACTTGGCTGTTCATTTGGGGGCAACGAGTTTAGAGTTTACATTGAGGATCTGAGAGTGTGCCATTTTCAGTCATGGAAAGCTATGCGCGCAACGTCCGTTTCTGCCTAATTTGCAACTTCGTCAACAAAATTACCCCTGCCATTCAGTCAAGATGCACCAGGTAACCTGCAGCTGCTTATACCGTCGGTGTTTGTGTTGCTGCTACTGTTCTGTGGACGCTGTAACCTCTCAGTGGACGTCTAGCACTTGCGTTGTGTTCTCCGTGCAGCATGCGCTTTACTCCCCTCAAGCCCGAAGCGGTAGGTTTTGCGGTTGTAGCTTTGACTACGGGCAGAAATTGCCCCTCGTCGTTTGGATTGTATGCGCTTCTTCTCGCCGTTGTGGCTTGCGGGATTACAAGCAGAGGCTTGCGATTCAATTCCCGTCTGTTGTTTCAGCTGAGGCGAAAAGCAGAAGAGGCAGCGAAGCTGGAATGGTACAGGTTCCACTTGCTTAATTGTCAACACTCACACCAAACTTCAGTACTCGAGCCTTGCTGTAGTTATGGGCGCCTCTCATGCTTATGGTGCGGTACTGAGTGTTTACTTGCTCGCAGCCTGTCAGTGACAGAAGATGGTTATGAGGCACTCCTGCAAATCGGTGAGCAGCAATTCAGAAATTGAAGGATTTACCGTGGCAGGCGGGGCAGTTGATATAATTCTTCCTCAGGTATAGGCCTGATGATTTGGGGCTTAGTGACTGAGGCTGTGTTCATTCTTTTTACAGCTGCTGGAGACATGCGACGGCTCCTCAATTGCATGCAGGTGAGTGTCAGATTCTAGGATGTGATTAGGGCTCCTGTGAGAGCCGACCTGGCAAAAGGTTATGATTTGCTGTTTGTGACTTCGGAGTAATGGTTTTCTCAGGCAGCGAGCATGGCTCACCCTGGGGAGCCAGTCGATGCCGAGCTGGTACACCGCGTTTTGGGGATACCCCAACCAAGTGAGGTAAAAGGCGTCATGCAGATTCTCTTGGAGAAGGATCTTCGGACTTGTTCTTCAGGTGATTTTCTAGCCCTGCTCGCTTTTTTTCTGGACTGTACTTCTGGGTTATTTTGGCGGGGTTACGGCAGCAACCGATTTCAGAGAGCCGTCGTTCGTGTGTGCTGGTTCGCAGAGTTCTATGGACTGGTTACAAGGCGAGGCTACTCGGTCAGAGACTGGGTTGGAGGTAAGCTTAAACGGTGAAGGGGCGTGGGCCTTTCGAAGCAAATTATCCCGCGCTAAACGCTACACCCAGTGAGACTCGAAGCCCGTAGGAAGGCGAAGTCAGCTCATGCTCACCGTGGATCCACTGATTTTCGCTGTTTTCTTCTCTCTATGTCTCCTCCTCTCTTTGTCCTTGCCTTCGCGTCACAGTATAAGGATTTTCATCTGAAGTTTTTAGCCTGATGAAGGGGACGTAGAGTCTTGGGTTTGCGCCGCAGCCCTCCACTGCGAGATGCGAAATATGAAGCTACCTGTGCCTGTGGCGTTGACTCTCGTGACACGCCTCGCGGATATTGAGTGAGGAAGGATATCCAAGTTCTGACTGCATACTGCAGAACAACTGAGGGGTTGCTACCCTCTCCAAGTAGAGTACAAGGGTTAGACCCTCAGACTGCCTTGTCTTACTAACACGCTTTTGTGAAATAAAAGCCACTGTGCCTTATGGCTGCCTTGCAGGGAGAGACTGGCGTTGGGCTCAGGTGAATTCGTGCAGGTGCGCAACTCCAAAAACTACAATGAAGCAAAGCCGTATACATATCTCAAAATTCAAACATATCATATGCCTAGAGAGCGAAAAATCAAACAAATAAAAATTTGTGTTTGCTGCGTGCAGCTGCACGCCATCATCGCAGCTTTCTTTGAGGCCCGACATGCTTTGCATGCCCCAAAGAGCCCGCCTGCTGTGGTGGCAAGCTAGCTAGCTTGCGAACCATCTAGCCAACTGAACACAGGTGAATATATTTATCACAGAGGTGCGAGGAGACTTCAAGCAGAAGAAGTACGCAAAGCTTGCAGACTTGAGACTCTCGAAAGCTTGGGACCTTCAGGGACCCCAGAACTTTCGAGGCCTATTTCTGTGGACCCCTCAAATTTGCGAACTGTCGTCCAAAAGTTGACATTTTCTGATTTGGGGATCGTACGGTCGTCTCAACCTTGCGTTCCGTATAAATCCTCTAGGAAGGCAAGGCTTCCTACTTTCTCTGCACTTGCCGTCAATTCGTAGCTTTAGCAGCACCCAAACCACTTTTTGCTAGCTTTCCTGCGTAGGTGCTTTGGTTGCTCCACCTCCCGGTTTTCTGGGGGAGGAACCGGGGCTACGCACGCTGCTGGGTTTATCATTCCATACGGGTCATAGTAAGCGGGCCCTGGCAAAGTGAATGTGTCAAGGCTGGTAAAGGGTAGTTGAGCCCCCATGCCCTGCGAAACCCAGTACAACGCAAAACACAGGAAATTCTGCAAGTTCAACGTCGCCCATCACCTCCACGAAGCTGCGCGGGGCAAAGTTACGGACTTCGCCCCGCCAGACACTGACAGCCAACTGGTAGGCGTTGGCCAGTCCTCCTGCTGGTCAGGAGCCGAGTGGAATTAGTCCTTTGCTCTGTAGATCAAGTGTCTCGCTACATTATTTGTGTGTGACGCTCAACGCTTCTGCAGCATGGAGTGTTCAGCATGATGAATGTGGTGACGGCTTAGCAAAATGTGGCTACACTCACGGGAAAGTAAGGGCCCCCCGTGGGAGGAGGAGCCATAGCTAGTGAATAAGGAGATCCGTAAGGACCATACATTGCGGTCTGGTTAGCGAAGGCAGCTACCTGAGCCTGAGTTGGATCTACAGGCCCTCCCTCAACCATGCCAGGGTAACCGTGAGGGATACCCTGGGCCGCAAGCTGCTGCTGCAGCGAAACTGGATACTGTTGCTGAAATTGGAGGCCTTCGCCAGTCCCCGACGAAGGCGGACAGCCTTCCCGCCCTGAAGTAGAGGCTCCAGCCGTCGGAGACCCTTCCACCAACCCTTTGTTCGCTGCTGCTGCTGCTGCTGCTGCTGACATCTTAGTCGAGGCGATTACCACACTACTACTGAGGCCAAGGTTTCAAGCGATATAATGTAGAATTGATGTTAAACAGACAAATCAATAAAACGATTGACAAACATTGCAGCAACCACCACCGGGCAGAGGCCGGCAGCACCGGACCACTGCGGCCGCCCGCAGCTACATCAGCAGCAGCTGCTGCTGCTGCTGCACAGCTGACTTGCTGCAGTTACCCTACAACTATTTGGGAGAATAGCTATAAAATTATAACTGTTTAAGAAAGGAAGGTGCATGATCGAGATATGTGTATCACTCGTGGCCTAAGGGTCCCGCACAAAGGACCCAGCAAGCGGACACGCCTCTCCCGAACACAAAGTGTACATTCCAAAGTCCACACTGTGGACCGTCTTCGCCGTTATGATTTCGTTTTGAAAAGCATAAGATTCTCCCAAATTTTATTTGTTATTTGGAACGACAAAGAATAGAATGCCAAGAACACGCGCGGCTGCTGCATCGTAGTTCAGGGCCACCCGTACGCGCGAATCCGGTGGTGGCCCTCGACCGCACATTTATTGTAGATCTGTTCACGAGCAGTTTGGCACATATTTGCTGATGCTTTAGAAAAGAGTTGTGCTGTCTAGGAGACAGAGTAAAAACGAGTCCTGCGAACTGTTCCTAAGACGTGGTGACCCTGAAACCGGGCCCGCTGTGGGTTTAATCGTTGTTTCCTCCTTCAAAGATTTGTTTGTGCGTTATATCTCACCCATGGTGACGGTCAGCAGGCCTTCACTCGTGGAGGCCTTCACTTGGGGACGGGGTTCATCGCGCAGCCAGGGTTCTACAGTTGATACGGCGACGCTAAATGAGTCCTGAGCTGTCCTTCGGCAGCTGCTCACCATCTCTTCTGGGCAGAAAGCCCCCAGACTCGCTGCATAGAGTGTGAGTCTCTTTTTAGTTGTGAGGACTTGGTTGGGGCTTAGCCTTTGAGGTCTTTGATCGAACCCTAAATGGTTGTTCCCAGTTCTTGAATTGATGTGATGTAAACGTATGATTTCTGCCCTGTTTGGTTTGTCTGGCTGTTTTAATGTGCTCTCCGACTAAGCCGTACACGTCCGTTACTGAAGTAGTAAAATCTGTAGTGTTTTAGCTAATCCATGCCCTTATATTTCAAAGTATTCGGGAAAAGCTGTTCATGGAGCTAGAGCGAAACTGTACTGAGAACAAAAAGGTACACAAAGACAGTGTCAGCTATGCGACTGGAGAATGGGACATGAAGAGGCAACAGGGAAACGCAGAGGCAAACATGGGCACAACCGGACTGACAAAGACATAGAACAAAGGGAGAAGCTCATGTGACAGTAATACAGGCATATCAGGGAACGCAGGACTGCGTGACCCCCAAAAAAATATAAGTCCGGTTTTCACCACTGAGCTAGCGCAACAAAGCCAAAACGACACGATTCGTAAGAGACAAATATATCAAGAACAAGTGCAGACTGGTCCGGAGCACCATTAGCTCGTGCAAAATCCTATTGTGTGCTGCCTCCTCTACCTGCTTGTATACTTCGCCAGCAGCTGTTACCTAGGATTTCTCAGCACCTGACCCAGATCGTATAGGAAAGCTCCCCAGGTCTATTGGAGTTTCTTCCTGCATGCGAAGCTCCAAAGGTTTTCGCTTCTGCTCAGCTGCCCAACTACCCTGCGACATTGAGATCCTCTCCACCAATTTTTCTGCCGTATCCTGAGTTCGCAAACGTCAGAGCAAGCCACATGCAAATGCCCCGAACTGCATACATGCCAAGACAACTTAGTGGGATGGGTGGAATGGAAGAGAAGAGCCCTGAAGCACCTGCTGGCTTCACAAAATCGTACGTATGCTGAACAACAGTGATAGAGGATGGTATTCTTAGGTTCTGACACACGTTGAGAAGATCGGCAAATTGAAATGTCATTCTCTCGATATCTCCTTCCAGCTGCTGGAGGTTTTGTTTGGCTTTCTGTAATTCCTTTTCCTTTGTAGAGCGTGTCCTTGAGACGTCCTCCTCAGTTATAGCTGTACGTACACCCCAAAGGTGAAGGCTTTGCCCTTAAGGCTTCAGGGCTGGCACCAGTGCTCAGCCGATAGCCCTCCATAGAGCCCGACACAACTGGGGGTTCCTTGTGTCGTAGAGGCGTTAGAAGAGTTTAAACAGTACCCAAGTCTCAGCAGCAATGTAGAGAACTAATGAAGACAGCTTGAATTGTACTGACGACTGTCCACCTGAACCGTTTTTTCGCTGAATTGCATTCTGCGTTGGCGACTCTGATTTCGCCTACCTACATCCCGTTCTGCAGCCTGCAGTTGCTGCTGTAGGTTTTGGATGAGTTGTTGATAATGCGTTTTTGCCTCTGAAATTTTTTGGCTCAGATTTCCGGCACTTGAGAAAAGAAGCTTATCTTGTTGGCTGAATAACTCATTAAGGTCCTCTATTTGCTTTCTAAGCCCAGCAGATGCACGCTCACTCTTTTCCCGCAGCTCCAGCTCCACTTCTGCAATACAGCATTCTTGTGACATAATGCCCGCGCTATGTCAGCTCATGTGCTGGCAGATTGCATATTATAAATTCCGATGCTAATGCAATTGTTGCGTCAATGTATCGTAAGCTCTACGCACGTATTTGTGCTGTGTGCTCTTATAGTCCGGCTCCCAAGCTACAGTGACTCCTGAAAATTGCCGGGAAATTAAAGCATACCCGCCACTGTTCCTAATGTGCAACTGTACGCTCAAGTGCTGAAAGAAGTTCAAGGAATGCGAAGTGTTAAGTGTCAGGAGGAAGGTGACCGCTTGATGGGATCAGAGAGACACTATGCAGCAAACACGGAAACAGATGTTACGTTGAACTTATAACATCAACTAATTTAGCGCAGCTCTGGAGGCTGGCTCATCGTGTAAAGCTTAATTCTTGCTATATTTCTTTGCTTTTGTACAAATGCAACCAGCAAGACTATCCCGTGGAGGGCACTTCAAACCGGCTCGCGCGGGTGAAAGACGTGTATCCTAGCCTGACTACGACAAACTGCGACGCCAAAAAGGATTGATGCTGTAATCCGTGAGCAGCCTTATCCCCTGCCTGTGTCGGAAGAATACTCATTGCCCCCCTACGCTAGGCACACTGAAATGTTTGTGAAGCATGCGCGAACAGCGGTGTGGTTCTCCCTGTGCTGAGCCCTAAGATCTCCATGTCTTCAGTCAGTGCTGCGTTCCGTTGGAATCAAAATACACCTAGCATCATCTTACCAAGGAGCTTGTCCAGGGTCTGTATTCGCCTCCTGAGCACTTCATTTTCGAGCTCGTAATTGCGATCTTCGTCTTTCTTGGCACTGGCTGACATCTCAACTGGATGAAGCAGAAAGAGCTCAAATTTAAGTAATTAGGGACATCACCTAGAAGCGCTAGTCACTGCTCTACAGAGGGCTTCGCTGAATGCGTAGCCTTCCAACTAACAAAATTGCACCACTGATAATGAATAAGCCTTTAATTAAAAATTTTCATTTCACCTAGGTTTTTTTCAGCTGCAACAGCGTGAGGAGCCGCAGCACTGCACAAGGTGACGCTGGCTGCAAAAAGCGGCTGACTTGCTCATTTTCTCGGTGTAATACACCTCTTCGAAAAACTGGTGAAAAAGACTTTCGTTTTAGCACGAAAATTAATGCGGCCTTTAATATTGGTCGATTAATGCAATTTGCAGACCACGTTAAGATCTCCCTGTCTGCACAACCCATTGTAAGCCCAATCGCAGTGTCGACAGCAAACCTTCCACTGCTTCAGTGTCTCGCTTCCCTTCCGCCCACAATTTTTTGCATATACGCGTCAATTATGCGATAAGTGATAGCATTTTGGCTACGCAAAAAGTGAGCCACCCCCAGACTATGAAGTTAACGATAGGAAGTTGAAAAGCCAGAAGTCAGCGCTGTTCTCAAGTAGCAATCATGTGGAAATCCATGTACACACATCTTCTCCCATGTCTATATGGGTGCATGCCTGTAGAGTTGCGAACTGCCCCAAAGCTAGAAATGAGCTTGTTCCCATTTCCGGTTCGCTGACAGCTTACAAGTGAGCGCCTGCAACCGATTGCAATTCCAACAGGTACCAAAATTTTTAACTGGTTAAGTACTTATATGGGAAATATAGATAGAAAATATGTAGAACTACTAGATAGAAAATATGTAGAACTACAAGTACAAGAGCTACAAATGCATCCACTCTATCTCTACACCCCATTATCAGCAGTCCACTGGATGCACTTGCGTGCCGTGATCTGGAGCAGTTGAAGTTCCTCCCGATGCATCAACCTAAAGGCCAACGTGGTGTGTCATTTTGAACAGTTAGCCACGGGACACCGCCTCGACCCACGTTCCTTGCGTCCAGATCCCAGTGTCACAAGTGCACTGGACGGATTTGGGCGCCGCCTTTCCGTACTAAGCAGAAAGAAACTTTCCCGTGAAAGGGTAATAGGTTGATAAAAAAACGCACCACAGAAAAAACATGCGACCACACTTGCGTTGTGGCGGTGTGTTTGGGGCTTTTTACAACTGCCAGGGCAATTCGCACTCAGTATCTACCCCTCTCTATGCACATGCATGGAGGGGTCTCAGAACCTACATGCACTCAGCAGCGAGATTACTGCCTCTGCTGAGTTCCGTTTCCTTGCACCCTCTGTGTGGGGTGCAGTCCCCCCACGACCCGCTAGCTTATCTTGCCCATCCAGCGCAGTCTCTTGTCCCACATTGTGTTGTGAATAAGGAGCCCAGAGTGTGCCAAAAGAAGGCGGCAAAGCAAATGCCGGGCGCTCTCAAGAGCTTAGATCTGCTAAATATAAGAAACCTCAATATTGTCTAGTAGCCCCTACACTACTTGAAGTGAAAATCTGTTACAAGGCGGGGGAGCGTCTACAGAGTTTGCCAGCAGCGCTTTCTAGTGTCGCTGAATCTGAAATCATGCCTGCTACTCTCTGCCTCAACTCTAGTCTTGCTTACTCTGAGGCTCTAGCACTATTGGTGTGGTAACACCTACAAGGCGCAGCCACAGACCTGATGCACTTCCACGTCTTGTTGATGTCAAATATAAGACCAGATCAAGACAACATGCCGCTGCACGCACTACAACGAATACATTGCCGCTGATTTTGCCGCTTTTCTTCGCCTTGTAGAAAAACGCGTGCAGAGAAACGCTCCTTTTCTGATAAGTGCGCAACACGCGGACATTTCAGCAAAAGCAGGAGGACGTGACACTTGTGTTGCATCTCCATTGCTGCCTCGTGTGCATCGCATTACTGCTGCTGCATAGGCCCTGCTTCAAGCACCACTGACGGAAGCACAGCGGCAGTAGCCGCAGCGGGATTTGGGAGCACAAATTTAGTCAAAGCTCTGCACGAGTTATAGGTTCCATGCATTTCTGATGGGCCTCCGTGTCGCAACAGGAGGCATCGGACGAGAAGTCGGTCTGCAGATAATGACCACACAGTGGAGTACCACAAAGTTCACACCTCGCCGCTGCAACTATTCTCCAGCAAAATGCAGTAGATGCAGTTTGCACGTCGCTTATCACGGATAAGCGGCGTGCAACAGCCAGTCAGGCGCAGAAACCCGCCGCAGATAACAGCTCCACAAGAGAAAAAGAGCGAACACTAAGTGCAACCCAAGGCCGCATAACGGCGCATAGAAATCAGACGCAAGTAGGCCCCCTGTGCGGTATGCTTGTTTCCAATTTATATGCACTTCAGACAGAAGCAGATAAATAATTTCCTCAGTGCACCTGCCCAGCAACTTCTTTATATCATGTGAACACCTGTCTGCTACCGAAGACAAGCGCCAACTTATCGTGCCAACGTCGAGCGGCAGTAAGCGGCAACCCAAAATCGCA
Source organism: Eimeria tenella (assembly GCF_000499545.2). NCBI lineage: Eukaryota > Apicomplexa > Conoidasida > Eucoccidiorida > Eimeriidae > Eimeria > Eimeria tenella. Next base: position 95,328 of record NW_013543464.1, read on the forward strand.
GCAGCAGACAGCAGCGGCAGCAACAGCATGGCAGCATAGGACTTTACTTGGATCGTTGTATGAAGGATGCCATGCTTGCGCTGGCAAAGAAGAGTCGCCGCCCTCAGAACACGACGAGCTGCCTCCTCATCACCTGAGCATTCAGACACAACACGAACCGCCTGCTTTCGGCTCTACTGCTTCTATCACCGTGCAGCACGATGCGTCAGAGATTCCCCAAAAGCAGCTGAGGTGACAGCAGACAGAGAAAGATACGGGAAACGCTTTGCTGCATCCAGCGCAGCAGGCTATTCACAACAGAAACACAAAATCACATGTATTCAACAGTAGCTGCGGCAAAAGTGTCCGCCTACAGACAACAAGGTGACAGGCAAGTGCCGGCCGTCCTATGGAAATTGACCAAACGTGAAGATCGTGCACTTCAAGCACTCCTCGCAGTGACACTAAGTCGGACTGCAGCACGGCCACGTCCAAGCCCACAGGAGTGCCTTCCATTAGCACATTTACTGCCTGAAGGGAAAGCCGCACCCTCGCAATGCCCAACAAAAACAAGCGTGCGCACGCAGCACACTGGATATTCCACTTTGCAAACACATACACAAGCCAAGAATCTTTACACTTTGCACAAGATCCAGCTACTTTGGAGAACAGCTAGAGGCACGGGTGCCCTACAGTCCTAAGTAGTGACAAGTTGCGAAAAACAGACACGGCCAAACAAGCTACTACAGTACATCCTGCAGTAACAGGAAAATCCTAGCAACAGTAGCAGCAGCAGGCGGCAGCAGAGCCGACCTCGCGGATGATGGAAATTGTCGTCAAGATAACGAACATGGAAAAGAGCAAAGTGCACGCTGGATCCGCGATAGAATATTCGGGATTGTACCTAACACCAAAAGCCCAAACCTCCGTAGCCTCATTCCTAACTTCTCAACAGATGGCTTGACTTTGCTCGCAAGGAAACGCTTAACTGCGCTTCTTCAGAAGCTGCGAGCTCGCTGGCTCGCACTTCGTGGCAAGCTTTTGTGGGCTTCGAAACTTGGCGGGCTACTGCTTTAGGTTCCCCTCTAGGGATTAAAAATGCTCGGTTGGGCGTACCAGATGATAGCCGATGCGATCATCACACCAATGTTTTGTAGTAGGTCTCCAAGCGCATGAATGTAAGCAGCTCTAAGGTTCATGCTCTCGATTTCGGTCTCTGGATCCTCTTCCATCCGTACATACACGTCGTCTTTTGCAGCAGCGGCTGTTTGCTGTTGCTGCTCGATATCACTGGGCCCTTTCTGGAGAAGCAGCGTACGCGCATCATTCTTGTCATGTCCGTGAAGGTCATAGCTGTTGCTCTTGGCCCTGTTGTTGCTGCTGCTGTTAACACTGCTGCCGCAGCAACCGGCTGAGCGTACTGGGGATAGCGCCCTTGCTTCGCTGTTGTCAGCACAGCAGCCGCTGTTGCTGTTGCTGCTGCTACTGTGAGCGCCTTCCATTTCGGGACCATGGCCTGTATGAATTCTACCGATCCCGTGAGAGTGTATGTGTAGAATGTGCGCCATGAATAGGTTGGCAGCTGTCCCTATAGACGCTGTCAGCAGCATGAGCCCTCCCTCTACCTTTTCCGGTGCGGCAATGCGCTGCAGTGCAGCTACCACGAGAGCAGCAGTGACGCCCCAAATTAGCAACACTGACAAAAGAGCGCCCAAAATTTCTGCCCGATGGTACCCAAAAGACATGGACAAGGTCCCCTTCAGCTGGGAAACCCAAAGCGCGAATAAACTGCGCCACAGAAACGTACAGAAACGGACGATCAGGCATCCGCTCCAAGAAACTCATACCAGAGTGGCCCGCTTAATAAACTCACATGTGCATACCTTAAACCACAGAAACGCACGTTCAACAAAAGTTGTACCCTGTTCCAAGTAGTACGTGCAAATGCATCAAGTGGATAGAAATACAAAGCCACGCGTAGTGAGAAGCACAGAAGCACAACACGCAGTCACGAATTCGGAGACTCGGAGCGCCAAAAGGTGGCACAGACCATAGGCACGCAGGCGTGCCACAGACCATAGGCACGCAGGCGTGCGGCCAAACGACAGAAAAAGAGCAGACAAGCATATGAGGGCAAAACAAAGCATTACACCAAATGGCTCAAAACGCGGTAACAACCAAGAAAGCAAAAGGTGAGACGGCGGCAAACATAAACAAAAAAGAGACAAGACTCGCTAAACACGGGCTAACAAGCCACAATTCGACATGCGCAAGAGACGAGAGGGCGATAGCCGACACAAAAGTGAATAAAAGGAGCTAAAAATACGTGCACACACACATGCATGCATGCAGGCTTGGGGACGAAACGGCAGCAGAAGAAATACATGCTTGTCGGCTGAAGTATCACATACCGTGTGCTACTTTAAAACGCACAGAGAATGGGGCAACCAAGACAAAATACAAATAACACAAAGGTTTCCATAATTTTGTGCAGCTTCTAAAACAAGGTACCTGATAAGAAAGGCGCATAGGTCTGAAAGGAGGTGCGACGCGTCCGTCATAAGCGCCAAAGAGTTGGCAGCAATGCCTGCTACAACCTCAATTGCCATAAACACTAAACAAACGGCAGAAGCCACAAGGAGCTTCTTACGAGCCCTCGCTGCTGCTGTATCAACAGCCAGCTGTCTGCGGAGCACACGATCAGCATCGGACGAAGACTCGCCCGTCTCCCTCATCACCGGTATAGTTACAGTCCCGCCACGCCCCTCTTCCGCCAACCTCACGCTCTGCAGCTGTGTCTGGTGCAGCTGCTGAGGGAAAGAAAAAAACTGGTTTTGCTGCTGAGGAGTATGGAGGCAAGGTTCACCAACGCCACCTGTATTTTGGAAAATTTGCGACGTCACCTGCGGTTTAAGCTGCTGAAGCTGAAGCTGCTGCTGCTGGGATAGAGAAGTCAAGCGAGTGCCACCGTTGAAGTTGTCGGAGCTATGCGGGACAGGCACGAGCTCTTGCTCTAGATGCGGCTGCTGCTCCGTCTGCTGCTGCTGCTTTTGAGAACTGGGGTTGTCGCTGCTGGAACACAAGCTACGTACATGAGCTTGGGAAGGCTGTTTAGCGTTGCAACACTTGTTGACGCTGCTGTTCGTCTCTTCCCCGTTGCAGCTAGTACTGCTGCTTCCATTTTGTTCACTGAGTTGCTGGGACTGCGGCGACGAGGAATGCGCCTCGGTGCTGTGTCCGTCCCCTTCGCCAGCCCCTGCTGCTTTCTGTTGCTGCACCTGCTGCTGATTGTCCTCTGCAGCGGTCCCACGCGGACCTTTCCCTCGCCTTGCCATGGCAGGCCGGCTGATTCAACTGCCTTGGCACCGGCTCTCGGCAGAGCGAAGAGAGCACGCACTGTCTGTCGCAGAAACCGCAACAGCAGCAGGCGTTGTTTCTCACGGGACCAGATAGTGCTGGAAGATGTACTTTAGCTCAAAAAATTAGCTTTCCTGCTGCTGCTGCAGTGGCTAGTAATGCTGGTGCGCCTTCTGCGGCGCCCCCTGGTTCTGGGCCAACGTAAGCGGCGCTGTCAATGCGCAGCGCAGTGTTATATTGCCCTTGACGTGTAAATGCACAGTGGACGTAGTTGAAAGTTTGAAGTATTTGAACCGAAGCTGCCGGTACACTGGAGCAGGCCTCAGGGTCCCCTGCCTTCGGTTGTGGGGGGCGCAGCAGCACTTGCTCTTTGCGGAAAACTCCAGAGAAGGGGAAAATTTTAAACAAAGCTAAGGAACTTCGGGATTTAGACTTGAGGGCTCAGAGTTTTGCACGTACGGAGGCCATTAGCAGTGTCAAACATCTCCCGTTCAGTCCCCCCCCCGTGCAGCAACACGTTATGAAGATGAGAGGGGCCTCTTCAAGCACGAGGCAGCTAAAGTTTCCGGTGCTGAAAGCGGCAAATATGTTTACTGAGCATGTCTATTCCACCCTTCTGTATTACGGAAGGTACCAGACGTGTGAACGGCAGACAGAAGCCGCTGGGGCAGCTGTTTTTTCTACCCCATATTATGGAGGGGTAGTTTACCAATGGGAGTGCTGCACATGAGTGATGCAGGGGACCCCAAGTTCTCAGTGTAACACGAAAGCATAGAATAATACAGCAGGAGGCACAACTCCGCTCTGTCTTTCCTCACACGGTAGTGGGTGTTACTCCGCTGTAGTCACAACTACCTAACATTCCGACATCACTACGGGAATCTCAGGACTATAAGCAGCTCGATTTGGATTAAAATGCGCTCACACACTGGATCCTAATGACAGTAACTTTGTTCCTTTGGTGTGGCAGCCAACACTGGAGGTGTACTGAGCGTAAGAGCCTGTGGAACTCAGCACACGTACTGCGAAAAATCAGTGAGCTGCTGTGGAAAACAACAGCTTTCAAGAACGGAATGGTGTTGGGAAAGACCTCACCAGGAACAAGTGGGAGAGGAAGGACGCCTCACACAAAACCAAACCTCAACGCAAGGCGGCTTCTTGTTGTTCAGGGACGCCAAAGGTGTTCAAAAAACGGTGAGAAAGACCAAAGACACACTCAGGGCCGTCTAATGCTACCAGAAGCCCTGAGAATTGTGTGTAGTAAATGCACTTGGAGTGGGGGACTCCTTTTTCTATGTGTGTTAATACAATGCGTGCATTTACACAGAGCGGTATCCAACATGGGGGAAGATTCACCTCTCTCTGCTCACTCCCCCAACACTCAGCAAACTATTTCCCTGTTTTTGCCCTCATGGAAGGTATCCTTCACAGCAAGAGAACGACGCTGCGCGGCGACGTCATGCGTCGTCTGCCTCGCCATTTACATTGTTTGAGAACGGCTGCTGCAGTTCCTACACTCATCCGGCCTTTCATCCTCTCTAACTCTAAACGGTGTCTCATCATCTATCAAACTGAGGGCATTATTCTTAAAGGCACACTACTGACACCAGAACATCGGCTCAAGTGTAGTTACTACGACGCCAGCCAGGCGACTGCGGGCTCCGTTTTAGTCCGCAGCACTACAATGTAGCCCAAAAATGACCTTCAGAGTAATACATTTCATAACATATACATTGACATACTAAATAGAGGCCGCAAACACTCAAAGGGACTAGAGACTCTGATGACGAAGCCTGGTGTGTTCTGTACCTATGTACACGGCTTCGAGCTAGCAAGAGGAAATAAAGCTACAATTCTGGAAGGCATTTGGTTGTGTACATTTAGCATATCCCTGTTCCGCAGGAGCATTGCTAGCGAGCTCATTCCAAACGTTTGATGCTGGTGTCCCCCAAGTGCAAAAAAGGTAAAATTCTCACGAATTGTGCTGATGGGCTGTAAAAGTATGATCCAGGAGCAGCCTCTATATTGTAGTGAGCCAAACTCAGCTCGGCTCTTATGTGTCTTTCCTGGTTTGGCTACATGAACTCAGGTCTATCATTAAACAACCAATAATCGACGCAACATTACTATGTGCATTTTTGTTGGGGTACACCTGTCTTCCTTGGATGTTTCTCGGATGCTTCTCCCTCATTGTTAGGGCATGCACGTCACGGGCCTGCTGTTTCGCTGTTAGCACTGCACAGTGGTTGCATATCGTTTGCGTGGTACCTACAAGGCACACAGCTAAGCCAAGCTCAGGTTGCTCATAAAAGAGCTACGTCGTGAGGCTCAAGCTAACGCGGCATACCTACCACGTGCAGCAGAAGTACGTAAGAAGCGTCAAGGACGATTCTCCCACGCAGCAGAGAAATGTTATCTGACCCGCATAGCCCAGCCCAGCAACCCAGATACGGCCTACCCATAAGACGATGATGGAAAGGCAGAGCCGCCTTGGACCACCGCCGCGCACAACTAGATACGGCAGGACGGAGCTCAGAAATTGCCTCTGTAGATACAAGAACTGCTAAAATAGGACACAGCAGTGTTCCTTGGAAGTTAACCTGCAAGGCTGCCACCAAAACACCCGCTTAGCCAACACATGCTATTTGTGGCAGGCTGGCTTGCGACAAAGACCCCATGTCCATTAACTACTATGCATAGAAATGGCTTCACGATTGCTTCCAACTCTCCCTCTACCCCTATTCACACTATTGTAGAAATGCTGGGTGAAGCTACGAAATTTTATACGCTAAATGTCAGAGTTGGCCCTCCTCCAGTTTGTATGGCCATACTAAACCGGCAGAAGACCGTATTTCTCCAAGGTGTCAAGGGAATTCCCTCTACCTTCCAAGCTACTTCTCTCCATCCTTTGCTTCGCCAGGGTGTCACTATCGTGGCAATGTTCCGATCAATAACTTTGATTTCCTCACACATGTTATACCTCTGCAGCAGCTTCTCAGTATTCCGCTCAATCATCGATTCTATCTCACGCATCGCAGTTGCAAGTTTTTTAAAGAGTCCACATGTCTCCGTTCTACCATGAGCTCACAAGATGCCTAGCTTGCAGCCAAGGAGGCCCCTATTCGGGCGTGGCCAGAGCTAATAAATAATGAAGAAAAAGTACAGTATTTTCTCGGTACTGCTAGCTACTACCGCACGTTCGTGTGTTCTGACTTTGTCGACACCGCACGCGGGCTGCCGCTGATTCTGAGATCAACAGGGCGCGCGCGACTCTCTGTTGATCTCAGAATCAGCGGCAGCCATCTCTACCGAATAGGAATTAGAACACATGCTCTACGACGTCTTTAGGAGTATTTAATCAACTGGATGACCATGCATGTTCGTAATACCACTAAGCGCCCCAAATTGTACACCTTTGCATCAGGTTATCCAAAGAAGGCGGTTCTCGAGCAGTGCGCGAACCAATCGGCTTTGTCGGCCACGTCATGAATCCTGTTCAGCAGAATTATGCGAATTGCAAAGAACAGATTGTTGCCTGTTTCATTCCCCCGAACGGTTCGTTTTTACTTTCTCATGACGCGAAGATTACGGCCTGTAGGGATCACGGGACTCTCTTGCACTAACAGCAACTCAGAGGGATGAAGCCTCCACGGGGTCAAAATGGTTGCTGGTGCATTTTATAGCAGGATTTTAAGAATTTACAATCACATACATGCACAATATACATAAGTTGGTGGTAGTTGGGCTGTCTCAACTCCCTCCCAACTGCCTTGGGGTCTGAACCAGGTAGACTACAGAGGGGTCGCAAGAATTTGTCTTCGTGCACGAAGTTGGACCATCATGAGCTGTTTCCACGAACGAGTCTTCAAACTCTAACGTCCCACGCTTCACAACTGTTCCACACTCGTCTTTTGCTCGCGAGATTTTCCGTTCACCAGCACTACAGCCTCTTGCAACGCGTGCTTCAACAAACACGTCGTCAATGGGGCTCCATTTCTACATGCGCATGCGTCTCTTCTTATGAATAATGCCACGTCTTTTTCGAACCTTGCATTGCTGCAATGAATAACTAGCATATAATAAAGTGTTAATATTATTAATTAATAGACGGACCTTTTAAGTGTTAATATTATTAATTAATAGACGGACCTTTTTCCAGGAGAACATTCTATCATTACACCTTTCATGCAGGTTGGAGTTTCTCCTGAGCCAGGATCAAACTCATTTAATACAAAAAAAATATTTTATCGGAAGTAATTTTGAGAAGGTTTTGTGACGCCGCTCTGTCAAGCTTCTGCTCACTGAAGAAAAAAATCGAAATTTGTCTTGTGGTAAGAAAAGAATTACCTCCCGTGGACTTCACTGCTTCCCTTTCCTCCCTTCCTTATGCAGTACACTCCTTGCATTTGTGTCAAACATTAATACGGCGCTGCTTTACAGCTAACCTGGCAGCCGCAGCTGGGCGTCAGCTGCGCAAAGGGGAGAGAAGCGTGTGATGATCATGAAGACGCACACACAGACCTCATTGTAATGGTGCGCTGCTGGCGGGCCTTGTGTTCCCATGTACAGAGGGATCAAAAGCTCTCTAGACACTCAAAAGAGGAGAGATCCGCTCAGTGTAGCTTAATTTCAACTGTTCCCGCCGATACGGCAGCTAGTTTCATGGCTATATGGGCGCCTGAGCCTCTAGCGGCATGACCACATCCTCGTTATGCTGCAACCGCTGGGACTTACCAGGATCAAAAATCGGCTGAGAATATGGGTTGTCCATTGCGTTATTCGCTGCCGGCGCCTATTCATTTTCCCATCAATTTGTCAAAATTTGGGTGACTTCGCTGCTTAGCTGCACCTAGGCTAGGGAACTCTCTACACTAAAATATTAGGACCTACGAATGGGACCCCGCAATACAGATCCAAATTTAATATACATTGAGGAACCCACCATAAACCCTCATCACACATGACCCGTTCTCATTGCGCACCAGCATGCGCAGGTGAATTCAATTCAGATCGTCCAAAGAATTTACGAGAGCTTCAGGCACCCTGGTTTTACGCGTTTTAAGAAAAAAATTAAAGTTTGACGTGCCCTACCAGACAGAATCAAGCCCTGCAAGAAAAACACGGCAAACAATGGGCTAATTAATGAGAAGCTGCGGTTCCGCGTCGGCTGTGCGCCGATTGAGGCTAGGACGACCCCCCGAGAAGGGAAATAGCACGAAACTTGTATTTCTGCCTGATCGACACCCATTTCTATGTATTTGTATCAAAAGGAAAACTGAATACCAATCGAATCGCTCGGCAGAAGCCAGTTAGTGGATCGGATCCTTTCCCGAACAGTCCCCGCCGCCATGCGGTGTCGCGGGTGTTCTTTTGTTAACACGAGCAGGAAGCCCCCTGACCTTCTCCTTGCATCACACCTAAACCAATGATACTGAATCCCAGGACTTATTAAATTTAGTTCCGAGCCTGAGGTGTTTGTGGTTTAGTGTGTGTTCGCCCGTTTGGGTCGTAATTTATAGACACACGAACGGCACATGAGCAACCAAAGAAATTCGCTGTCTTTTTTAAGTTTCATTTCAAGGACATCATAATCCGCCATTTTGTTCACCCCCGCTTCATAAAGCAGGTGCTGCAATCGAGGGCGGGACATCATCTCCGTTCTAGCGCAGCACATTAGTACAGGCCAGATGTACGAGGCAGTAGAGGAGCGAGAAGCTCGCGAGACGGAGGCGCACACAGCTGTAAGAAGTGCTTCCCAAGCGAAAGAAGAACAGTCCGTACACGCTGGTCAAACTGATGCTGTGTCTGAAACACAGGATTGCTGCGACCTCCCTCCTCTGCCTGGTGCCTCCATCCGCGATGCTCTCGCGGATATAGAGGAGCAGCAGCTAGGCCTAACGGACGCAACATCTTTAGGGACAAGGAACCAAACAAATGAAAGTGAAGCTCCCAGAAAAAAGCCGAAAAGAAGGGCCCTCATATGGGGCGCTTCATTTGTGGTTGTGTTTCTGGCAGTGCTCACTATTGCCAGCCGACGAGCCCTTAAGAGGACGGCCCAACTCAAAGGCCCGCTCCTAACGTCGAACCCTGAAGAGGTGAAAATGTTCGAAGAGGCGCTGCAGGATCAGGTTGAAGGTTTCAAGCGGCTATGGGAAACAGCTTCTCCCGCCGCGAGGCAATCATTTCACGCTCATTACACTCCTAAAGTGCAGGGGTCGTCTCCGAGCACGAGCCCTTTGAATTTATTTGAGCGCCAAGTGTCTTGGCTGCTTCTAAAGAACCGACCAGGCAAGCGGGCGACACCAGAACAGCAAGGGCAGTACGCGCAGATGCTACGAATTGCGTGGGTGGTCATAAAAGCAGCGGAGACTCGTCTTGTGTGTCTAAAGCAACTTGAAGAATTCTTAGCTAAGGCGCATAGGAGCGAGGAAAGCCGCCTCAGTGTACGAAACCCGTTTTTCCCTGGAGGAACCTGGACAACTTCGGGCGGCGGGCTCTTGAGTTTCAGGGGCTTCATGAATCTGCTTGAACCAGAGACGGCAGCCAATGCAGGTTGCGGAGAAGCGTCTGCTACAGATGAAGCAGTACCGAGGGCCCTGGCTCACTCTCTGGCAAACTCAATCCAAATGCATGAGCTCCAGTTGGAGCTGGATGCAAAAGTGCGTAGTGTTTTTCACGAGCTCTTACTTATCACGGGCACAGCATTGCCGTGCGGTCCCCAGAGGCCCATTGAGGAGCTTGCTAAGACCGGTGCGCTCTTTTCAGAGCAGCGGAGGCCGTTCTTCCCTGTTTCTTTTTTCGCGTCTTTGCTCTCGAGCTTCAGCCGGATACACAAGGCACAAGAAATCCCAGAAGAAATCATATCCACCTGGATGTACCAATGGACATATGAGGGAGTTACACAAAGACTGACAGAATTAGAAGACCTCATACGCGAGAATGCTTCAGCTACTGCTTCTGTCAAAAAAACACTTGTGAATCGCTGGGTACTTCTTGGAACAGAAGAAGCAAACGATTCCACAGATTTCGCTTGTCTTGCATTTTCACTCCTGTAATAAAACGCTAAAATGCGCCCTAGAGCCTGAATTATACTTCGTACAAGCACGTCCTCTAGTCAGGCCTTTTTCTGTTACCGTACTCCGTCGCGGAGAATTCAGCGTTTGGCTTGCCCGGCTCACTGCCTCATGCCCTCTCTTGGCGCGTCCTCGCTGTGCTTATACAGGCAGCGTGCCATTCTGAAAAGGTTTGCTCCTCAGGGAGATACCTCAAGGAGACAGTTTATAAAAACTTGCACCATGGCGCACATATTTAGAGGGCGCTGAAGCTTATTCTGTGTTTCGGCATGCTTTGCAACTGAATTCGCCTAAAATTCCATGTTTGGCACAGCATTTGCTGTCATGTAAGGGGAAGTGATTTCCCCGTTGTCCGTGGAGCCAGTCATCGGAGCATTACAACTATAGTTTCTTTAGTGCCATTGTCTCACACGCACGCACAGATACAGTGAGTTGCTCGAAAATGAAGAGGTAGGTCAAACGTGCCTGTTGGATAGAGAAAAACGCCCGCGCTGTCGAGCACCACGGACCTGCTTTTACTCCAAGAATACGTCGGAGACGCCGAGCCGCTCACTTATATTGGGTACTCCTAAGCCTGATAAATTTGGGGAGCTGGAAGCTTGAGCTTACTCATAGACTCCTCTCCCCGCCGTTCGCTCCTTGTGCGTCTAATGACAGCATGAACGTATGCATGATCGCCGAACAGTCACCGGACAAATCTGGCTCTGCACTGTGTCTAAAAAAGTAGAATGAGGGACAGGAAAAGCGCCAGACGCACTGGGAAGCAACAGGAAGCTTCAGGGAAATCGACGCAATATCCTGTGCAACTGTCATAGCGCGCTTCTACTCTGGCAGCCCGTCGTAGTGGCCTAAAAATGTCATGCCTCATCTGGAGGAAAGTCTAAATATTTGCTTGCTGAATTTCTGCTGGGTTCGTCAGCCTGAAGAATAGAGCCTAAGGTCGTCATAGGTCACTCGCCAACGATCACGGCAATATGCGAGTCCTCTCTCGCGTCCACAGTCATACAGCGCTCGAACAAGATATTTGAGTATTTGGATGCATTTAAACGTAATTTGATGGCTCGCCTTTTGTTTTCGTGCGCAAACACAAACGAGGAAACCTGCTCGGCGCTAGCCGCCTCACAGCCCCAAATTGCATGTGCTGGAAACCTAATTGTGCGTCTTTTCGAGATCTGCCATTCTCTACTGTTCTTCTTTATATATTTGTTCCTCCCAACTGGGCGTATGGCAACCCAAGGGCTATGCAGGAGTCATTAGTGAAACTTTGAAGGAGTGGGCGCCCGGGGGCCCTTGGAGGCTTCAATTTTTTAGAAACATGCTCCTGTCTTCTTTTGTTTCATTTGCATATGTTTTTCAATTGCCTTTGTTTCCATATTTTACCGAGAAGAGGTGCAGCAAGAGCCTCCTGCCGTCCCACTCTGGGGGGCCCCACACCCAACTGCGTACAGAGTTGGGGGGACAGTCATAGCGTATTCCCACAATGAACTTCTGTCTTTCCACTGTAGATGCGTACCTTTGTCAGAGGACGGAGGCGCTGCTTCATGACTCAAGGGGGAGCCAGGACCCACAAAGCTCAGAAGCTGCTGCAGAAGCAGCAGCAGTGGAAGTAGATCCAACTAACGATGCTACTCCACGCCCGAACAGCCTCAAGAGCTTGCTGCACCAGGTAGCGGGTGTAGCTGCTGCTGCGCAGAGAATCCCTGGGGGTGATGACTACACCATCAGAACATCGACAAGCAGCAGCGCGCGAAAAGCAGCAGAGGCAGCAGCAGCAGACACCCTCAAAATCCTCTTAGATATCGCTGTAGGCTGCTCAGGAAAAAGTTCCAATGTTAGTGTACTGAAGAAGGCGGAGGAGCTTCACCGTTTACTAGCTGGGCCTTCCGACTCGACAAACAACACCGGTAAAGGCAGCAGCACTAGCAACAGCATACTGCTGCAGGAGCACGGGCAGCAAATTCACGAAGGTGTTGGTGTTGGGATCCAGGGTTTATTGGATGAGCTGCTTGAGGCAGTTGATCTGTGTTTGGAGGCACATAGACGCAGTCCCCAAACGAGAATTCGTGCGCAGCTGCCTTCACAGCAACACGGAGGGGAGCCAGCGAAGCGGCAGCAGGAGCAGCTGCAGCAACAGCAGACACGAGAGACCGCAGAGGCAAATGATAAATGTGCAGTGCTGGGACGTGATGGACGCGTTATAAGTCTGCCTTCCATTTTCTCGGCGCTGGAGGGCCGCCCTCAGAGTCAGTGGGCATACCTTATCAACAACGACAGCAGAAGATTTGTGCCTCGCCTTCACCAGAAGCCCCACAAAAAGTACCCTTTGACTCCAGCTACAGTGGATGCTCAGAAGGAGAGAGCTGTTTGGCTGGAGAGGCGGAGGGACTTGCTGGAGGACACGGTTTCCACTGCTGCTGCTGCTGAGACTGCATCGGGCCAGCAGAAGCAGCAGCTGCTGGAGCAGCTCAGGCAGCATGAGGAGGATCTGATAAGTCTTCAGAAAGAAGAAGATGAGGCGCAAAGCGCAGAAAGCACTGAGCCATTGCCTCATCCGTATGAGGGCGAACTGAAAGATCTAGTGTGGCTTGCAGAGGGAGACAAGCAACAGTCGGGTGTATATTCAGGTGTGTTGACGTTTTTCTTAAATATCAGAGATAGGATGCTTTAACAGTTCTCCTGTTGTTGGAGCTGCTGCGGAAAGCACTTCGTATTCAGGCGCCTCATAAGGCGAAGACGCCACCTGCAGCAACACTGGGCTGACAGTAAATTGCCAATTTGGTGTTCTCCATGCGCTTTGCTTGACTGCTTTTGTTTCTTCTAAATAGAGCTTTTCACTTTGAAAGAGGCTACCCTACCTTCACCTGTCGAGGAAACTCCGTTGGTTTTCGTAGAAACGCCACAGCAACTTCGGGAGATGCTAGACGAGCTTTGTAGCGGTAAGCTGTAGCGTTATCGTCTGTAAGATGCTGCAGCTGCCGTTCATGAATTTATAGGCTGTTTGTTTTGTTGTGCCTGTCTTGCGCATATTCCTTTGGCAGACGTGTTGCAGCCGTTGTTGTAGGAGGCTGTTTGCGTCTAGTCCCTTGTGCCCATCATATTGTTGCTGGTGTTGTGCCAATGCGATTTTGGTTCTTAGGGCGCCATAAAGTGGTAGCCATTGACACGGAACACCACTCCTACGAGAGCTACAAAGGTTTTATCTGTTTGATTCAGCTTTCCACATGCGGCAGCGCAGGGGCGGCTAAGGATTTCCTTGTCGACCCATTTTCTCTCTTTGTTCACTTGACTGCCTTAAATGAGCTCACCGCGAACCCCAAAATTCTCAAAATCCTTCACGGCTCAGCAAGTGACGTCATATGGCTGCAGGTGCATCCAGCTTCCCACTATTTTTTAAAGCGAGTTACACAGGTCGCTTTTAAGCGTTGTCTGCGTAATTTTTGGCTACCCGTCCTGCACCGCAGCGCTCCCACCATTTTGTCGAACCTGTCGGCATCTGCGGTGGAGAAATCTTCTGTTCTCATGACATTGCCGTGGCTTGACCCTGATGACCATTTCCCTTCATATGCCCCGTGCCTGCTGTGCTGGTGTTCCTGTGTATCTTTGCTTCATAGACATGCGGCACTGCAACCTCTGCCGCTTTGGCGGACGCGTGCCTAATTACATTTCCCGTGCGCATTGTCGTGCAGGCTTTCCTGCCCTTTGTGCATGCTAAATGCTCTGTGCATGCTAAATTGCCTTTTTTCTATCTGTTATGCGGAGGCTTTGACTCTTCTCGTCACCTTATGTTTGTCACAGCGTGACTTTTCCGTTTACTTGGTTAACGTATTCGACACGGCCGTGGCAGCTAGGACTTTGGCTATCCCTGGTGGAGCTTCCCTCGCAAATCTTCTAAGCTTTTACTTAAAGAAGCAGAAGGACAGGAAAATGCAACTAGCGGACTGGAGAGTCAGGTGCGTCCTACGTCTCGACGCTTGTATTCAAATCAAGCACTCCCTGTAGTGCTCAGGCCGTCCTATTACGTATGCAGTGAATCCTACTGTTGCTCCTGCCCGGAGTCACGTTTTGCCTGACATTTCCCTGTGCAGCTGTGGAGTTCGTGTTTTTTTCTGCTTCGGCTCTCTTTGCTGTCCAGGCCTCTTACCAAGGAAATGAAGAGCTACGGCCGATCGGACACACACTATCTGCCTTACATTTACCAGTGCATGCAGAACCAACTTCTCACCAGGGACGACCAGTACGTGCAGCCGCTGCGTGTGTTTCTGCTAGTCGTGTTGTTAGCAAGGTAGAAGACAGTAGCGTCAAGATCTTGTCACAGATTCCGAGGTCGAATGGCCGCACTTTACTTCATATTTGGTCGTTCCTTCGAAGTCGTCAATGTGAATACTTGCTAGTGCGACTGCTGCTGCGAGCGCTGTTGCAGGACGGGAATGTTCAATCTGAGCTGCATAACGCCTGCGGAGCTAGGCACCCCCACAGGAGTATGTCCCATAAGCACCTTAAATGACAGGCCACTGCATGGTGCTATTGGTGTTGCTGGATTCTGCAGCAACATCAAAGTTGACAAGCTCCAGAATTAGCTGCAGCGTCGCATGAAAGCAGCACGATTAACAGCACCAGCAGCATGCCGCTTCCTTCATTGTCGTATGCATGCCTCTACATGCAGTCAGGCAAGGCTGCAGTGCTGGGGGTGATGGAACGCAGTAGAGATATCTGTCTCTCCCTGTACACCGAGGGACCGTTTGATGGGGAGAAGGAAGCAACTCAGCTCCTCAAGAGGAACAACGTCGCACTTGCACCTTTATCATTTGCGGCGCTCGTAAGGCTTGCTGATTCTTCTATTTGCATTGCTGTTATTGCTACTCGCCCCGTTGCAAATCCATCATTGACGTGTGTGGCTAGCTTTCGACTGCACGCGGCACCCCGCTTGTGCTTATTTCTGGGACATATTCGTTGGTGGCGCAGGACTGCATCATTGGAGTATTTCTGCTGCTTGTGCCATCATGCTCTTGCTGCCGTTGCTGAACTTTATGTACATTGGTTCGACCATCTTTTTTCTCTGCAGAAGGGACTTCTCGCTTGGAGAGATTCTGTTGCCCGGAAAAGGGACGTCAGCCCCCACGCAGTCCTCGCAAATGCTTGTATCTTGCTTTTGGCGCAAAGAGTGAGGAGTTATTTTAAAAAGGGCATCAAAGCACTGACAACGGTTACCACTACGGTAGTGGCTGCTTGCGTCGCAGTACAAATACATTGGCGCCAGCTGCTGTCCCCAACGCCAATTTTATTTGTTGCTTCCGTGGCTAGACCTTCTTTTGTGTTCTTGCATTTAGTGTTCCCCTAATAGTAATCACTGGCTTTGTTCTGATTGTTGGTGCTGCTGCAGAGACCGCTAGATCACATGCAGCTTCGAAGCGCCATCCGCCCAACACCGCCGGCTGTCCGCCGGTACAGCGGGGAGATTTTGAAAGCCATTCATGTAGGCTGCCATCTGTAATTTGAGTACCTAGCTCCTTCAGTTTCTAATTTTAGTCGTATTGCTGCATGGCGCATGAAAAGCGTTGAGGCATTGTGCTGTTATTGCTGCTCTCGAAAATGTCTCCACAGGACGGTCTACAGAAAGCAGCAACGCAACCACCTCCTCCATTAGACGCTCAGCAGGAAGCTAAATCGGAGAGCAAGCAGCGACAGACTCAGCCGCAGGAGCAGAAACAACCAGATCAGCCAGAGCCGTTGCTCGACGATACGGATGATTTGCTGCCATCTGCGGAAGTGCTTAGAAATGCTGTGACTGCACAGCAGCAACTGCTTGCCGCACTTGAAACAC
This sequence comes from Eimeria tenella, assembly GCF_000499545.2. Lineage (NCBI taxonomy): Eukaryota > Apicomplexa > Conoidasida > Eucoccidiorida > Eimeriidae > Eimeria > Eimeria tenella. The sequence continues at coordinate 111,558 of NW_013543464.1, forward strand.
CGGAGCACTCTGTGGACGTACCAGCAGGAGCCTCCGATAATCAGGCAGAGCCCAATGCCTTCGACAAAAAGAATAGCAGTAGCTCGCCTGGCAGCAGCAGTAGTAGTGACACCAACGCTAGCAGCCTTCAGCAACAGCAGCAGTCGCCTGTGCAAATAGGAGGCCTCTTCCGGATCGGCTCGACTGGCCCCAAACCTTCAGTGGTAGTTAGGATCTCCTCGGATGTCTTATCTTGTCATATGGAGAACTACTTCAGTAAGTGGCTTCCGCTGTTGCCGTTGCTGTTGCTCTTGCCACTCTACTTTGTGCTTCTGCTACAGTAGATTCTAGCTCTTGCTCTCGCGTGCTCATCTCCTTTATGCTCTTGGTGTGGATGCTGCTTTCTCCAAATGGCTCTGCAGGTTCAGTATCGTCGGACATACCGGTGCAATCTGCCAGTGTGAGTGAGGAGCAGTTATGAACAGAAGCATCATCAAGTTAGGTTCAGCACGAAATGTGAACCACCGTTGTTGCTGCGTTTCAACTGGTTTTCTCAGGTCCGGAACGCATCACACAAAGCGCGGCAAGTCGCGCGTTGGGTATACAGGCAGTTGCAGCAAATGGAAATGGACAGACTGCTGCATTGTCAAGAAATGCCAAACGTCCAAGTACCAGAGCAGGTGGAGCAGAAACAGCATCATCAGGTTGATGAAGTCGTCAGCACAGGTCTTCATTTACTCCCTGCTCACCCGCCCCCGCCACCAGACCCAGAAATTGTGGCGGCAGCAGTAGAAGCGATAGGGATCCGTGGCTCTGCAGCGACCGTAGCTACAACCCCACCGGAGGCGCCTTCCACTTCACCCACTGAAGCCAAGGACGCCACTGTGGGGAATGTAAGCAAGAAAAGAGGGCATTCTGCAGAGGTTGAGGCCTCGATGGGTCTGCTCCCCGTAGCTCAACAGAAGTGGAAGAGGCGGAAGAAGCAGCGACAGCACCCTGCGAAGTTGCCACGGCCACTTGAAGCTACACAATTCGTTAATTAAATAGGCTACCTCGCTAATGTTGGCTTCGGCACAGCGGGCACTATCCTGGCTGCTGCTGCCACACGTCAGCTCTAGAGGGATGTGAAAAACTTAATAGAAGGCACGCCTTCTTTGTCTTATCCGATAGCACGGTGGTTCGATACGCAGCGCCTGTCTCAAGAGCTGACATCCACAAATGCGCACGATTAAGTTGTCAAACCAGAAGACGTAAGAATTTAGTGCAGGCGACAGCTTTACAGCCAAACATTAGCAGTCGACCCTCCACAAGCCCGCGTAGGCACACCAGGACAGAGCTCTTGGGCACCTATTTCCCAGCGGGCCCGAAGGCCAGCCTCTCGTCGGAGTTGAAAAACGTGAAGCCATACGACTATTACGCAGCAAAATATATTTCGACAAGCTTGTTGCTTTAGCAAGACAAAGAACTGCTTGAAAGACACATAGAAATCCCAAGAGTTTTGCTTCCCACCTCCAGCAGAACCCCAAGAAGAGCCTTCCCTGAGGGTGCATGGGGGAGCTCCCACTACCATGGGAAGTTTGGATGAACCTTGTCCCCGTGGTTGCATATCTTCACCTCAGTAGTGATGGCAAACCTGACCAGGCGGCATGTGCTTGTATTCACAGCACTCCTTTAACAGACTTGGGCGTGGTCCAGCACCGCAGTGTGTGCAGAGTGGCAGTGGAAGTACATGAAGGAAAAGAAACGTCCAAAAAAAATCAAGCAATGCGACACTGTGCAGCATCGCCATCTTCCACGTAGACGGGAGAAACACTGGCACAGAATCAGTTGCTTCTTTTGGGGTCTGTCTTCCGTCAAAGGCACTGTTCCATCGCTGCTCCGTTTCCACTTCCTGACTCAGCTGCTCAGACGCGTACTGCGCAAAATGACGAACTGGGCGCTGTTCATTTGAAAATCTTATTGCGGTAATAGACGAGCTCCTGGATGCTCTCCTTGATGTCGTCAAGTGCCCTGTGCATATAGAGCTTCTTTGGTGGCGCGACCGTAGGGAACCAGGACTGCGCCAGGATCTTGATGCTCGAGACATCCAAAATTTGATAATGCAGAAATTCAAGAAGGGCCGGCATCTCCTTCCTCAAGAACTCTCTGTCCATGTGAATGGAGTTACCAGCCAGAACCGCCTCTTTCGCTCCCACGCTGTTCTGCTTCAAGAAAGCTATTATGCGCTGCTCCGCGTCCTTCGCCGTCAGCGTCGCTCGTAGACAGGCCTCCGTCAAGCCTGAATTTCCGTGCTGCTCTCGGCACCAAGACCCCATTTCCTCGAGCGTTTCTTTCGGGCAATGCAGCACCATGCAGGGCCCTTCTTGCATGTACTTGAGCTCTCCGTCGGTTAGAATGCAAGCAACCTCCAAGATCCGGTCATGAAGTGGGTCTAGGCCGGTCATTTCACAATCCAGCCACAGAAGGGGCTGCTCGAATTGACGACCCATCACTGCGAGATGTAGAGAAGACAGTTAAGACGTTTGTTCTCGCTGCAGAGATAAAACAGAATAAAAAAAAAACACTCACACAATCAGCATCCGGACGCACACGGAACAAGTCCGTGGTTATGGCGACATACTTGCTCCGCATCAACAGCTGGCTACCTCCTCAATAAGCCTTGCCCTAAATGGTAGTCAGAGCTACAGCAAGCTCAAGACGACACCGACACTATAAAAGAGGCTTTCGTATGCAGTACCACCTACCTTACGGTTTGCGTTTTTAAGAAGGGAACAAAAACATATATATTGAGAATGATGTCATCCAAAAGCAGCAAACGCCCGCGGTGATGGCTGTCTGGTGGAGACTCTCGGTGGCGGTCGATGGAGACACGAACAGCCAGCTGTCTAGACACGCCTTCCAGTAGACCAAGAGCTCCTTCCTTCCCTTTTACCTGAAATGATGTCTTAGCAGCTCATATATAATTTTTAAGAGTCAACTAATGATACATTCCAGCAAAACTTCACCAAAACCGAGCTGGAAATCCCGAAACACGCTGCTTGGGCTCTACCTCCCACCGCAACGCGGAGAATGGGAGAGCATGAAAGAGCTTTGGCCGCAATGTTTATTTCCTGGAACTCAAAGAAGCCACGGGTGATTAAATAAGTGGAAAGAGAATGCTCCTTATGCTCCCTCCAGGGAATTCAGCGCTGTAAGGCCTCCTCGTAGCAGCAGACACCGCCAAGAGGCTGCACAGTGGCTCTTCGCAAACACCTCAACAGCTTCTCCTTGGCAGCAGCTATACTGCTGCTGAAATAGAACCCCATAAAAGGGCTGGCTGAGAGGCCTCAGTGCCCCGGAGCCTGTTGAGTTTGGGCCTTGACCCTGTGCAGCAACACCGACACTCTTCCAGCCGCATTCATTGCCCCTCACTCCTGCATGTCTCAACGCGACAAACTAACACTAAGTACACGAATTTGCACACTGTAAATCAGATACACCCCAAATTCGCTGCTGCAGAGATCCAGATATTTCAGCGGTAGCAAAGGTTCCCGAGGTGGCGGTTGTTTAACACGCTGCTTTGCCCAAGGGAGGGGGGGCTGCAGAGGCCCCCAGCATCCGTTCGCTGCAACAGAGGCCGACATTCCTGTGAATGCGAAGATTTCCACCTTCCAACCCATTCAGTGATTCTGCATATTAGAGAGTAATAGGGAATTTTATTGTACCATTTGTGCGTGCACCGCCAAAGTGTGCGAAGTGATTACCATACGGGGCAACTGTATTGTGCGTACTTCCCCACAATGTCTCTTGAGATCCATTGTGACAGGTCTCGTGCGTGGTAACTTAGTTTCAGAAGGTGTAACTTGCGCATAGCTACAGTGTAAACCTTTAGTCGTTTTGCTCATGGCTGCACGTAGGGGATTTGAGCCGTCGGGCGGTGTGCCTTCGTCGTGGAGAGGCTGACAAAGTGGTTGTGGTGTGAAGTCTATGCCGCGCTTTGAAGAAAAATGGGTGGCATTTCAGGATTGTGGGATTGCGCCACATAGGGCTCCCTCCGCTGTTCGTCACGCTGATGGGTGGGGTTAGGTGGGAAAACGAGAAGCTACAGAGACTATAGGGGGTGGGACTTCTAGCGCTTTTTTGTGGCTCATTGTTGAAGGCAGTAGATAAAAATACATGGACTTTGGAGATTCTAATATCTTAGGGGGCTTAGGGCAACTGCTTTGGTGCTGTGGACCTGACCTGAAGTTAAATGTGTAGACACTGGGGAGTGCTCGTTCAAAACGAGGCTACATATGTAGACAGTTGGGAGTGCTCGGTCACAACCGTTTCACCGTACATGTAAGACGTCATTCAGGTAAATCCGTCCGTCGAGACTGTAGGCGGTGCCCGTTGTGTACGGTAGGCATCCGTTTGGAGACAAGATATTGCCCTTTCACTGGGGTCTCCGTATCAGTCAGCTTTTTATTTGGGTTATATTGGCGGCGATAATTCCAGAAGGGCGTTTTTACAGTGATTAGGCTCCCCTGACACAAAGAGCAGCCAACAATTAGGAATAACTAGAAATTTCTCTGTAGAAGTACCTGCCTAGGATTGCAGAGGCCTGCCAAGGAGAGGAAATGGATGGCAGCCACAATAACACGGCGGCGCAACAAGATTCTAGGGGGGCACGAGGCACCTGACCATATGGCAATCAGTAGAGCTCAAGTGCGAAGCAGAAGGCTTCGAGTACCATTCTGTGCCTATCTTTTGGCGTTGCCCGTGGTTTGATCCCCATTTCCAGGACACAGCGCTGCATGTGGCATTATCCCACGAAAGAGTATCTTTAGACTTATACTTTTTCCACATTAACGTGCTTATTAAGCACGTTAATGTGGAAGAAGTATATCTACGATTGGCATAAAACAGGATACTTCATCTGCGGTCTCGGTTAGTAAAGGCGTATGACGCGCAAAGGTGTAGCACTCCCAGCTCTGACTGGTAGTTACGCTTTTCTCAGTAGCCACCAACAGTATAAACAGTACGTCTCCAGTGATTTGCCTACAGTTGGGAGATTACGATATCTGTGCATGGCGTTAATAGAATAAGTCTCCAGCGATGTGCCTACAATTGGGAGATTCTGATATCTGTGCATGATGTCAGTATTCTCGGGAGGTCGAGGGTTCGGATGAGTGCTCAGAATAGAACTGGATTTTCTTTACAGTGCAGAACCTTGCGGTGTGCACAGGGCTCCGCCCACTGCAGAGTCACTGCCAGCACCAAAGCCGGGAATCGCAACGAAGGGTAAGTCTCTGCCACCTGTACATAGAATAGTTGATTTGTATCGTCGTAATTCTTTTGACTTGTGTCAAACCAAAAGACAACTTTGTGGTTCCATTGCAGTGCGCAGCACTACAATCCCCTCCCTCCCTTTATTATTTCGCTGCATCCTCGCTAGCCGGTACTTGCCATTTTCCCCTTAGTTTCTTCAGCATAAAATCCTATGTATTTTCTCCTTAGTTTCTTCAGCATAAAATCCTACCTTCGGTTTTTATTTTTCGTTTGTGGGTACCGAATGGTATTTCCTCTGGAGCTGCACCAGGTTGGCTGCCATACAGAGGAAGCTAAGCTTTGTAATACTGTCAACTACGTAAAGTCTGCTTCTGTGGTTGCTGTTATCACTACTGCAGGTGCTGTTGCCGCTGCATAGTTGCGGTTGTTGTTGTCGTGGCTGCTGCAGTTATTGGTACTGACGTTGTTGTTGCTTCAACCGATGCAGCTTTTGCTGCTTATGGATTTGCTATTGGGTTTGTGATCACGCTTGTTACGGGCGTTGTAGTTGTTGCTGCAATTTCTGCACTATCAACTGGCTGCACTTGTTGTTGTCGCTTCCGTTTTTGCTGCTGCAGTTACAGTTGGGAGCATTTTTGGAGTTGTTATGTCTGCTGCAACATCTGTAGCTGTCGATTGGGCCCGCGTATGTACCCTGGAGGTGCTCTGCTGGTGGCATTTTTGCTGTAGCAGCTGCTTGTGTCTCTGTATCTTGTCTTGCTGCTATTATTGTTGCTTGTCTGAAGCTGCTGCGTCTGTCACTGCAACTGGTGCTCTTGTGAGATATTTTCAGCGAACTCAATGACCAGGTTTTATTGATGCATGCACGTGTAGCCTTTGTTCTTTCCTTAATCTCCTCTTTATCCCGTATTTAATCCATTTTTATATGCAGTGAGTTTTAGCCTGCCTCACTTCTTGCCCCATGTAAACTCGCATGTGAAAACATTAGCACCATAACCAAACTGCTTACCGCACTATATTTTGTTTGGTTTTCATTATTTTTCTAATTCAGTCGTCTTTTTCTCTTTCCTTTTGCTTTTTGGTTATTAGGTTATTCCTACAGCTATTATTTTCCTCACTATTGCGGCTATGAAATTACTTTCTTGTGCATCTGGATGCGTGTTCCTGCTCTTAGGATTGCTTGTGTTACGGTGTTACACCGATACACGCATGTTGAATAAGCAGGCAAATAAGCGTGCAAAGACAAAGTCACATTTCGAACACCGCTTCGCTGGTCAGTTGGTGCATTCGTAGCCGAAACTCTTGCTTGCGGATTTAGTTACGCAGGTGGGGATACAAAACGAAAAGAGCTGGAATACATAGAAGAAATAGGTAGAAGAAATAGGTGGGAGCATGCGACAAACAATAAAAAGCTGTGCAGTTGTGCACAGCGATGGCATCTAAGTTTGGAGCGTTAATTGATAGCAACAAAATGCTTGCTGCCGAGCGCTAGGTTTCGCAATATTGCGAAGTACAACGGAAAATCGTGTGAAGTCCGCGTAGGCCTTTTACTATTATTCACAACCCATGGATACCACACTGCTCTTGATAGCAATGCTGCTGGATCTGCTGTCATGGAGAGTGTAACAGAAGTACAACGGGAAATCGTGTGAAGTCCGCGTAGGCCTTTTACTATCACTCACGACCCATGGATACCACACTGCTCTTGATAGCAATGCTGCTGGATCTGCTGTCATGGAGAGTGTAACAGCGAAGACGAAACGCCACAAGTGTTGGTGCCCTCTGATCATGACAATCCAGCTAATCATCACTTTACACGGGGAGAGTTTGGTGGAAGAGTGGCCAGTCGGCCTGTATGCCTGTAGTGAGCACTGCACAGCTTGCCACCCGCGTCTCTCTCTCTCAGTCTGGCTGCATAGGGTCCTACCATTCGGTACTAAGCGAAGGCACCGTTTAAAAATTAGGAGAGATGGAACTGGCATCCTTCTAGGGCCAGCTTCCGAAGAGATACGCGAGTCTGCGCCGTGACGTTTCCCCACCCCTGCGCCTGCCGTGGTGTGCACTATAGCGTGTGTCCCTCTTGGCACCCCGCATAGCCAAGGCTAACTGCAAAGCAAACTGTCCATGCACGAAAGCTGTGTCTATTTGCAAAATCAATCTATACACTTCGAATTATTCCACCCTGAAGGCTATTTTCGGGCAACATGGTTGTGCTGCGCACTACAGTGCTGCATCGAGTGTGGGGAACAAGTGCTCCTATTCCTGCCTACTCAAATAAGTATTACTGCGGCGCAGGGAGCAACTGTTACTCCTCTGGGAGTAACAGGCCAATGGGATAATATTCTCGGTATTAAAATAGGTGCAGAGCTGTTGAAATCAATCCCACTGTGAGGAATTCGAGATGGCTTTATGGAGCTTCACTCGCTTCATTCACTGGCTTGTTTAGTTGTTGCAGCGTATGGCTTGCGGAGTGTTGCGCTCGTGACAAAAGCGATTAGTTGTGTCGGCTGTGTCAGTGGTGTCACAGTTTCAGGATGCAGGCCTGCTGTCGGCAAGATAAAGTGTGCACAGAACTCCTCCATTGGTATTCTTTGGGCACGGGGTGCCTGCATGCTAATCCGTACTCGGAAAACGTCTGGAGGAGCCTAAGTTGGTGTGTGGGGTGGTCAGGTCGCTCGTATATGCTTGTCGGCATCCTTCGCTATGGCTGTTGCAATGCTGTCAAGGCTCTAATATGGTGCACACCCCTGCGAACGTAGTAGCAATCAGTAAGGGTGTTCCCATACTGTTGAGACTGGTCAGTGACCTCCTATGCGAAAACGGCATTCCTTCCCTAGTACCTGTGATACGAGTCAACACTGTGCTTTAAGGTTGCAGGACGTTGAGGGTGCCTTTGTAAAACATCAGCCATGTGACCTTGTACGTACACTGTCACGACGTGCTGAGACTTCGCCACAAAAAAAATCTATACAACAACCTTCCGACCGCGCATGGTTTATGGCACGCTCAGCTCGGGTGTACTTGAATGACGTTTCAGCAACGCCAACCTGTTCGTTAGTGCCTGTGGTAGCCTTAGCGGCGCGTTGAGTGATAGCGCTTGCTCAAAGCGGTTGCTAGGGCCAGAACGACCCCGTCGTAGGTAAAATACTCCTCCTGTGTGGCGGTCATGACCTCGGTGAGGAAACCAATAGGTTTTTGCCCCTGCTTAAGCGGCGCACCCACTGCGCATCCAGAGGCGTCCGTCTACAACTCAAAGATCTTTTCCGGGCCAAAGATATGCAGCGTTCTATAAATGATTTGGTGCCGCTATGGATCATGCAGCGTTCTATAAATGATTTGGTGCCGCTAGGGATTTCATGCAGCGTGCGTGTGATCCAGAGCTAGACGATACCAGCGGCTTCCCTAATAGTTAAACTAGCCCGAGAGATCCACAAATACGCTCACGTAGGTTTTCCACATAGCACGCAAACAAACCTCTATGCGGAAGATGCATAGGATCCCGAAAAATACAGACAAATAAGCACAGGAGTACAGGCGGCTTAAGGACTGAAAAAATAATGCGAAAAGATAAACTCAAGCTAGGAGGAAGCTCAGTTGTAAAGATGTTACCAGAGTCCCTACATCGTTCGCTGCCTGCGCGTTTTACGCGTGCACCTTCCAAACCCATTTCACTGCTGTTTGCCGCGCAGAAAGACACACATGCGGGAAACAGACGCCAGGACGGTGCGTAGAACATCTGCTATTATCTTCGCAGCAGTTAAGGCTTCTGCAGTTAAGGCTTCTGATGGGCTCGTGGCTCTCTACGTGAATATGCTTGCAGAAGAGGCGCTACCTGCCAGTGTCGGTACAAAGTCAAGCTGCAAGAAAACATAGTTCAAGATGCCTAGAGAAAAGGAATAACAGCACCAAAAGAAAACGCATAATTAAAGAATCTCTGTTGCCCTTACTCATCCAGAAAGTCCATACAAACAAAAGCAACTCCTCCTCGCCTTGCACGCCAAGGATGGGCTGACTACAACGTTGTAGTCAGCAGCAGGTTCACCAGCGGTGGCAGTAGGTGTACCTGCTGCTACAGTAAGTGCTGCTGCTAGAACTGCTGCAGCTACTGCAGCAAAACCTATGAAAATGACACAGAGCTAGCCAGTGAAGGCAAGCAAGGATCCAACCTCTCGACCACTTCCTCCACTAACAGCAAGAGTGCGAGGAGCCTTGCTAAAGCAGCACCTGAGCATGCATCGGCAGCCAAAATGTCGCCTGAGCCCCCCAGCTGTGCACCTGCGTAGCAGGAATGAGCTGCGAGGCAGCATCGTGCAGTGAAGTAGCCTGCCGCATAGCTCACTGGAGCAAACTTGTCTCACTAGCAGCAGTAGTTAGCGTCGATACAGGCGCCAACACTACTACTTAACTGCGCGCATCGTTGCTGCCTTGGGCTGTACTGCCCCCGGAAGCACCAGCTAGAGCACCTATGTCACCAACGGAAAGCCCGCCAGTGCCTGCAGTGCCGCTGTTGCTATTGCCATCATCAGCGCTAGCAACAGCCGGTGCCGAAGCAGGGGCCCCCGCTGTTGGAGTGTTCGACGCTGAAGGTATTCCCCCGCTGCTCGTTCCAAACCCTGCAGCTGCAGCGGCTGCTGCTTGCGGTTTAGGTGGAAGCAAAAAGGGTCGCACAGGTGGAGGGTACATTTTGTTCAGAGGGACGAATCTGTCAGAGGTGCAGCAGCGCACCGGCAGTCCAGGATCGAAATAGCCCATAGTGTTCCACACGAACATTTCTTTAATGTAAAATGGACCCTACAAGAAAAAGGCACAGAACTACCTAACCAAACATGTGAACCAGACAAAAGAATGCGCATTTCTCCAAACAACCCCCCCAAATGCTGCCCCCCTGGTATCTGGTTTGTGCCTGTTGCTGGGAAGTGTTAGAGCTACCGCTGCAAAGGGGAAACTCGTCGCATAACAAAGTCCACATCTTACCTGAACATTGCCCTTTGGGTCAATGTACTGCCAGCATTTTTCGTTCATTGCGTCTGGCCTTCGTCCCTGTTGATGCTGCCTCTGTTGTTGCTGTTGCTGTTGCTGCTGCTGTTGCTGCAAGAACTGCTGCAGCTGCTGCTGTTGCTGCAGCAACTGCTGCCCTTGCAGCTGTTGCTGCTGATGCTGCTGCATTTGCTGCTGCAGGAGCAATTGCTGCTGTTGCAGCTGCTGCTGCTGCGGCTGCTGTTTGTTTTGCTGCTGTAACTGTTGCATCAGCTGCATTTGTTGCTGCCGAGTGAATTGTTGTTGAGGCTCACTGTCAGCCCCGCTGTCCCAAGTTTGCTGCCTAAGACCGTGCCTTTGTTGCGCTGCAGCACTGGAACGAGGTCCGCGGTAATGCTGCTGTTGGACCTCCTCGAGTTCCAGCTGTTGCTGCTGCTGCTGTTGCAGCTGCTGCAGGAGCTGCGCTGTCTTCTGCGCCCCTTCACTTTGCTGCAGTCGCTGCAGGAGTAAGCGGGCTTCTCTTGGCAGGTTCATCAAGGTTGCCGCAGCTGATGATGCTGAAGCGGACTGGCGTTGCTGCTGCTGCAGCTGCAAATCTAGGCTGCCATCCCGTTGCAGCTCTGACTGCTGCTGCAGCTGCAGCAGTTGCTGTTGCTGCCGCAGCTGCTGCTGGCGCTGCAGTTCTTGCTGCTGCTGCTGCAGCGCTTGCTGCTGCTGAAGAGTCAGATTGCGTTGCTGTTGCTGGTGTTTCTGTTGCTGTGCAGCAGCCGCACGCAGCAGAGCCAGTGCCTTCTGCTGCTGCTGCATTGTAGCGGCTCCCCGACCCAGTGCCGACTCCCCGCTGCCACGCTGTAGCTGCTGAAGCAGCGGCCGGAGCTGGGCCTCCAACTGTTGTTGTTGCTGCTGCTGCAACACCCACATATCAAAAAGCCAGAGCTATATGAACAAGCAATAATGCATGCAACCAGACAATCTGAAACACCGCAAGCCACTAGAAAGCTAAAAGAGCAGTAATCGCAGCTACAGCAGACATAGCACTAATCGTATCACACACAGAAAGCACACCAGATGCTTACCAGGTCCTGTTGCTGTTGTTGTTGTCTCAGGAGCAACAGCTGCTGCTGCTGCTGCTGTCGCGCAGCAGCAGCAGCTATGGCGCTGAGGGCATTTTCTCCACGGTTGCTCTGTTGCCACTGCTGCTGCCGCAATGCTTGATTCTGCTGCGTTGTGGGCAGGTTTGGTAGCATCATCCGCAGTGCTGCAGACAGCTCTTCAGCCGACAATTGCTGCAGCTGCTGTGAATTGTGTCCTGGTACACGGGAGTAGGCGCCGTTTCCTGTCTGCTGCATTTGCAGCTGCTGCTGCAGATGCTGAAGCAGCTGCTGCTGCTGCTGAGGCGTCAACTGCTGTTGTTGTTGTGGCTGCCGCACCTGGGAACCGATAACGCCGACGCCTGGATGGGCTGGCCCCAGCACTTGGAGGCCAGCAGCCGTTAATGGCTGTTGCGTCCCTGAAGAACGAACTCCCTGCTGCTGTTGCAACTGTTGCTGTTGTAGTTGCTGCTGCTGCTGGAGCTGCTGCTGGTGTAGCTGCTGTTGTTGTATCTGCTGCTGCTGGAGCTGCTGTTGCTGCAGCTGTTGCTGCTGCACTTGCTGCTGTAGCTGCTGCTGCTGCCAGTGTTGCTGCGATTGCCACTGTTGCTGGCGCTGCTGCTGCTGGGGGTGCTGGAGAGACTGCTGCTCCAGCAATGCAGTCAAGTCGTCTACTCCTGAGCAACGCATACAGGTGAAGTACGTGGGTAGCCACCGCGCTCCGGGAGCAGCGAAATCAGAACACAACAGCAGTCACATTTGGCTCATAGACACAAGGCAAGCAGAAGCAACAGGAACAGCTACATTCGGCTCTTAGACGGAAGGCAAGCAACAGCAATACAGCACTTTGACGCACCGCTTGCAGCAGCACAGTCTGGTCCCAGATCCCCCGCCTTGCGTCGCATGTTTTGCTGCTGTTGGTGGAGCTGGTCTTGCTGTTCCTGCTGACCGTGCGGCTGCTCCTTTGCTGCAGCATTCTGGGCATCCTGAGCAGCTTCATCGCCCGAAGAAGAAGCACTCGCCGGAGCACTTGACACAGCATCCTGCTGGGGCTGTTGACGCCCCGTCGTTGGAGCCACAGAGGTCCTACTTGCACTGCTCGCCTGCGACGCGTTGCTGGTGCAGCTTCCTCCTCGCTGCTTTCCCTCCCCAAAAGCAGCAGCAGCTACTCCTGGAGCTCCCACTGCTGGCTCCTCAGGAGACACTTTCGGTTCGGCCTTTGGCTCTGTAAACAGCAGCTGCAACTCGCAATGGATGCATATTAAGCCAAGGAGCAAGCAGAACACACACCGACAACGGCAGAAGCAGCAATCACTTACGGCGTCGCCACTCCAGCTCCACAACCTCTGCTTCCTTCCTCTTAGCTGCAGCAGCGGCAGCAGCGGTCTTGCGACGCCTCATCTGCTCGCGTTGCCTTCGTAGGTCCTCAGGCAGTTCAGAATCGTCCACTGCCTCGCCTGCACGAAGATAGAATCATAGAAACTGCTGCTGTTGCAGATGCCACGGCGTGGGGTAATCGCCGTTGCGAAATACATCGAAAATATCCGCTGCCACGCAGATATCAGCAGCAAAACACCAGAGGAAAGCAGCTCCAACAGTAGCGCATGCTGACCGTTCATGATGCGGGTAGTGATTCGTCTCTGATGGGTTGCTCCTCTCGGCCGGAATGCTTGACTTTCGGCAGCCGCCAGCAGACGCTCATTTGGCTGGGGCGCACATGGAGGTTCCCTGAAAAACAAACATGCACAAGGCCAATGAAAAACTCAGAGAAATGCTCAATACTATTTGCCCAGCGTCGCTGCTGTTGCTGCTTTTGCGCATCGCTTGGCCCTTACAAGTCAGATTCCGGCTTCCACGCGATATGATAGAGCTCATCAAACTGCAGGCGCTGCACAGATTCTCCTGCAGTAACAAAAGCAAACAAGAAATATCACTAAGCATGGCGCAAACGGCTTAAGCAGAAGCATCTCGAGCCTGTTAGCCACAGAAACACAAGCTCGTACACGATCACAGGAGGACGTGCCAATAAGCTAACAAAGCGACGAAAATGACTGGATTTGGGGCTGAAGGGTTGGTGAATCTTGCCTCTATAATCTAGGACGCTCAGACTATTGTCGACCTTCATGCGGGGATATGTGGACGCCGTTGCAAAGTAGGAGCCGCAAGGAGCCCACAGAGCCAAGACAGTGCATGGAGCCCTAAACTCGCTGATGTGCTGCATACCCTGAGAGGCCTTATCCCTGAAGTAGAAACTAACCTCCCCTGCACGCGGAAGCAAGAAAAAAGGCCCTGGCGAAGGAAAGGTAAAGTTTATGAACAGGCAAACGTGAACGCAAGGGGAGAGGCTATGGGGTGGCACAGCAGGAGACGACCTTTGAGTAGACACAAGATATTTAAAATCACCTCTGGAGCTAGCCCAGCTTCCGGATACACGTAAGCATTCCAAAAAAGATGAAACGAAACGTATCCAGAGCAGCACACGCGGCACAAGAACAACGTGCAGGTTAACAGCAAATCGAAACGGACTCCTGCTTCGAAATCAAGCATGGAAGGCAAAAAAAGATTGTGTATTATACACCAACAGCAACAGAAGCTGAAAACATAGTAGCGGCAGTAAAGACGCAGGAGTAGTCATTGCGATGCCACCGCAGCCACATTCGGAAACTACAATCCTCGGAAGGCAGTCCTGAGCGTGGACAACCCCATGCAGTTTGTTCGCTCACCTGCCAAATTGCCAAAGCCAGCGACCACCGCCATCTGGCCAAAGGGGCAGAAAGAAACGAAGTTCCGATACCGACGTGGAAAGACGAATTGCGTGCGGCCTTGGCGGTCAAATAGCACGATGTCTGGAGAGAGAAGATACACAGAAGCGTAGAGTGACAACTGGAAAATCATGGTCTGGAATCGACGAGAAAAAACTTTAAAAACGGTCAACAAGCAAGAAAAGACGAAGACGTAGTGCAATACGGCACCTAATGGTCCCGGATGTTCGGGTTGCGCCTTACCACTGGGCGACTTCCCCTCTATAAGGACAAATTCATCCCTGGTGGGACTCCACTTGACATCCTGCACTATCTTCTTGCTAATGCGCCTGACGCAGCAATAAAGCGACAGCGGAGGCTCCTCCTGCTGCTGCTGTTGCTGCGAGGCCGTGCGCTGAATGCACTGCAACGCCGAAACAGCCTGCGGATGCTGCGGCGTCCCAAGACAGACTGCCCAACAGTCCCCCACTCCACCATAATTTTCTCCTGAAAAACGCAGAGCACACGGCGTACAAAGGTACCCCTGTCAAAAATGAAGGATTCGCCGTAAGATCAAGACTTCGGACGGAATCAGTCCGTAGAGACTCAAGACGTTCAAGGAAAAAAAGATTATATCCACAGCTCAGAATAAGCCGGCAAGGGTCAATGTACTGCCAAAACATAAAAGAAAATACAAATACCGAAAAGAGTAAACGGGACGCAAGAGGTGGTGGGAAAAAAGCCGATACAGGTTTTATAACGAAAGCGGAAACGAAGAAGGAAATGGTGAGAGGAAGCAGAAAGAACAAGGGAATCGGGGGCCGAAGAGGCCAGGCAAACGGTCAAATGCAAAGACTAGAAAAACAGTTGTGGGGAGGCACCTGTTGCATCAACGGTCGTGCTGGCCACTACAAGGAGAGCAGTCCCGGATGCGCTCCACAAGAAGTCTGTGGAGTCCGCTGAAGGCAGCACCTGCCATGCAAGAAGCCGGACTAGGGCCTTCTCGTACGCTGCTGCTTTGGCTGCTGCTGCAGAAATTGCAGCAGCAGCTCGGGCGGGAGGCACTGACGGTGCAGCTACGTCACCACTGGCTTCCCCTGGGGTGGCAACAGTCCCGCCCGTGGCAGTTTCTCCAAGCTTCTGCAACTGCTCCTGCAGGAGATCAAGCAGCTGCTGCTGGGGGTTTGGAATGGGGTCAAAACAAGATGCTGCCTCGACATCCTCTCCCCTCTCTTTCGCCGCCTCTACTGCGGCTGCTGCGGCTGCGGCTGCAGCAGAAACATCGGGAACTTCTATCACCGAGAAAGACGGGGGAGAAGCAGCAGCTTGCTGTTGCTGCTGTGTAGCACCGAAGGAAAAGCAGGCGACGCAGAGGCGCTGTGGAGGTTGCTCCTGCTGCGATTGAAGCGCAGGGCCGATCTCAAACGTCTTTAGGCGCCTCACGAAAATGCGAAAAAGAAGACGACTCAGGTTGTTGCCAGCATAGACCTGAAACACAAAACACGGCCCGTCACATAAACCCCAAGTCACTGACGCCCTCGTAGAAGGCAACTGGCAAAGGAGGAGAAGATGCGCGAGCAACAGAAAAACGAAAAACAAAATCTAACAGAATACAGCAAAACGCACGAGAAAGACAGGGAAAGAGAGAGAGATCAGACGCAGAAGAACTTGAAATGGCACAGAGAGCAAATATGACAAAATAAACTCAGCAAACCTCGATAAAGGCAACAAATGACGCCAACAAAGGCAGCAATGGGCTCCAAACCAGGAACACTAATACAAAGCAAACTGTAACGAATGGGGATGGCGATTCACAACTTGCTACATAGAGTGTGCAAGAAAAAGAAAATATGAACGGACAAGGGACACAAGGCAGAGCAAGCAGCAGGAGCAGCAGTAACCGATACGAAAAATGTTCTGCAAACAGCAAAAAAGAAGAAACATTAAAAAAAAAGTGGCGTTATGAGGATCCAAAGGAAAAAGGCGTCACTCACCAACAAGTGAGGCCTTCTTGGGATGCAGCAAAAAGCTTCATCATCCCGCCACTGCAGCAGAGGCCAAACGAGCCTCTTCTGCTGCAGGGACACAACGACCTTACCCGTTGCTGCTTCCCAAACAAAAACATTGTGCTCAGATGCTGCTGCTGGTGTTGCTGCTGCTCCCGACGCCCCTGCTGCAGGCGTTCCCGCAGCCGCTCCCGAAGCTGCTGTAGATGCAGCATCTGCTTTGCTGGATGGAGCTTCGGCCCCGCCTTCAGCACTCGCGGCGCTGCTGCCGCGCTGCTGCTGCTGCATCAGCTGAGTCCTCATGTCAGGCTGAATGTTGGCTACCAGGAAAGTGCCCAGTGGTGACCAGTGGAGGGCTTTCACCTGCGCCTCCTGGTCCACCTGCAGGACTTCTTGCTGCTGCTGCTGGTCATCCTGAGGAACTATTTCGGGCTTTAGTGACACAGTTACCAGCTTCTGCTGCAGCTCCTCAGCTACTAACTGCAGCACGTGCCCCCTCATCGCTGCTGCTGCTGCTTGAGCTGCCGTGGGTGCAGCAGCGGGCGTGGCGCCAGCTATTGCAGCAGCAGCAGCAGCAGCAGTTGAAGGCCTTTTCAGCTCGCCCTCATCCTGCTTCAGCAGCCAGTCAGCCCTCAGCAGCTGGTAAGCTGCTTCCTGCTGCAGCTGCGGCCCCACACTCCACGTGGGATGCTCCAGCAGCAGCAGCTCGCCAGCAGCAGTAACGACAGCTAATCTCCTGCCACAGGGAGACCACAAGGCCTCTTTTGTTGCACCCGGGACAAACAGCAGCGGCATCAGCACAGTTCGCTGCTGCTGCTGCTGCTGCTGCGCTGCCACCTGCCTTTCGCTGCTCTTCTCATCTTTGGCTGTAGTGCTGGCTGACTGACTCTCTGGAGAAGCTGGTTGCTGCCCACTTGCTGCAGCAGCGGCCGCTGCTGCGCCAGCGTCTGCTGCTGCATCTGGCGCTGCTGCTGCTGCTGCTTCCTGGGGAGCCAGCTGCACCTTCAGCAGCTGCAGCAGCGTCAAGCCTTTCTTCTCACGGCACAGCAAGCAGCAGCCAGCCTCAGTCTTTAAAATTTGCGGGAGAGAAGGCACTGATGCAGCAGCAGCAGCAACAGCAGAAGCGTGGTCTGCGGGGTCGGACCCCGCGCCGCAGGAAATGGGCACCTGCTGCTCGCTCGCTGCAGCAGGTGTTGCATTTGCTGCTGCAGCAGCTTCAGCTGCTGAAGTCGCTGCTGCTGCACTGGAGCCTTCCACGCTGGCTGCTGCTGGTGTTTGTGCTGCTGCTCCAGTGTCGCTCATCTCCACAAACAACAGATCGCGAGCTACGGAGTGCAAGAGATTCAGTTGCTGCTGCTGCTGCTGCTGCTGCTCGTGTTGCTTCTGCGAACTCGGCGAAGGCTAAACTAAGTGCAGTTCTTTGCGTCACTATTCCCTGCAGACACCCTGCTGCTCCACTTGCTGCTGCAAAACCTGTATAAGGCTGCGGGGGAGCTGCTGCTACTGCTGCTCGCGCTGCTACTCGTTTCCCAGCTGCCCAGCTTCTGCAGTGGCTTCTTCAGCTGCTCCCGCCGTTGCTGCAGCTGCTCCTTGTTGCTGCAGGAGCGGCGGCTGCTAGGGCCCCTCCGCAAGTGCTGTTTGTGTTTGCTGCAGACCTGAAGTGGATTCCTGCTGCTGCTGCCCCTGGCGCTTCAGCAGCATGCCCTGCTCAGCAGAAAATGCTGAAAGATGCTTCTAAGAAGCTGCTAGAGAAGTGTTATGCAATTCCCAACAGCCGGTGGAGAAGACAAACAAAAAGGACGAAAGCAGCAGCGCCACAAAACTACAAACTTCGCCAGGCATGCAGAAACCCTCAAACCACAAACACTTTCCAACAGACACTGAGCTGCTGCGCCTAGCTGCGCTGCTGCACCAGCCCACAGGCCTACACTGCCACAGCGGTGGACCTGCAGCTTCCCCGGCGTTTCTGCTGCAGGGAGTGCACTTTGCTGCAGGTGGAGCCGCAGCAACTTGGAACAACCCCTTCTGCTGCTGCCTCACTCAGCTGAAGACCGCGGAGCAGCAGCACGAAGCAGCCCGCAGTCCTCACAGAAAACCACCACGATGACAGAAAGGCACAGGCAGCTACAAGCATGCAGAGAGGAACCCTCGAAGCACAGGCACTGCGGAAACGTCCTAGCGAGGCCGCCGCAGCAAGAATGGGGGGATGAAACTTTCTGCTGCGCGATGCTGCGGCTCCGGATTTCCTTGCAGCTTCCGCTCCGGGTGTTGCTCCTTAGCCGCTGCAGCTGCCGTTGCCGCCTGAAGCTGTGATATTCCACGGAAGCTGGAAGGATACAGCCGGTGCTGTTGCAGTTATGGGCCTTGGCGTTGTGTCTGCCCACTGGGAGGCAGCAGTAGTAGCACCAGGGAGAGCAAATGCCTCGCCGCTGCCGCTCTACATGCAATTGAGGTGTACAGACACCCCCCTTGCCCCAGTTGCTGCTCTCCGACTAAAGGATGGCAGTACAAGAAGGAAAATATAACTGAAAGATAAAAGGAACCAAGGCAATGGGAAATACTCTAATGCAGAAAGAGCCGCAGGAGGGCAGCAGGCTAGGGTTCAGGGTCCAGGGCTAGGAGGGGAACATGTCCCTAGAGAATGGGAACTTGCAAGGCACGAAAAAGCAGAGAGGGACACGTGCTGCTGTGCTGCTTTGCTGCTCGCCGTTGAGCTTGTTGCCGCTGCAGCAGAAGCCACTACAGTAGCAGCCGCTACTGCTGCTGCTGCCGCTGCTGTGCTGACAACCCAGGCCACAGCAGCAAACGCCGCTGTGCCAACATGTCCTTCAGTTTTAATTTAAAAAATAAAACTACAAGATAACATCCACGAGGACTTCCTGTTTCCCAAGCCCGTGTACGGAGACTCACGGCTCCTTCGAAAGACCCCTCACGGCCCTATTCACACCGCAACACTCAACTTCCCAGTGAACTAGCAGCGCAGTTTTGTCAAACATGAAACCCTGCATGCTTTAGCACAAATCGTAGGCGGAACTGCATCATTACTTTAAGACATGTGGTCGGCAGTGCTGGGTATCTGGGTGGGGTCTTGTGGCTCTTGGAAACAGACAGAGCTTGTAGAGAGGCGAGCACGGAGTTTCTTGGCACGTTTGCCTTCTACAATGGAAGCCCTGCTTCAGTACTTAGCCGAGAAGTCCCACAGAATAAGCTGACTGTCTTGCTGTGTTGGCGCGGGGTGTGCCTGCTGGTCGCCGTGCGGTGGAGTTGCTATAAACAACTAGCCAGCAGGGAGAATGCGCAGTGATGCAACTCAGAAGCCCGCATCACTCTAGTGGGCCCCAACACTTTCATGGGCACAGAACTCACTATGCACAGTGCTGCACTAGGAGCTTAGCGACTTCGAGAGAGCTAGGCGGACAACACACAGGAGGAAGGCTCTTTTCCCTGGGGAACGGCTTATTTGTAGAGCAGTGAATTTTGCTGAGGTTTGGCTCAGGAGGGACTTACTTTGATAGACAAGAAAGGTAAAGCACTGCAACGGTCTCCAGGGCTACACACTAGGCAATTTAGCGTCACTGGCAAGGGGCTGCGCAAGTAGGAATGTTAGTAGCAGTTCCGTGCCTGAAGCAGGTGCAAACGGAGATTCTGTTCTCTAGATCTACAGGACAACCCTCTCCTTGAGAATTCATCACAATTTGGACATTTGGAATCCTTGCAAGCCACTACACTCCTGAAGTGGAGACCAGGGGGAGCTGCTCGCCGTCAGCATTGTCGCATCAATACTCAGAGAACGCTAGCTTAGATTGCTTCAATTTTAACTAATGACGCTTGCAGGATTGTGGTTGCTGTCAGGCTGACAGAACTGTGAAGTTTGACGGTAAATTTAGAAATGCGTTCTCGCTATGCACACAAGCCCAAGGCATCTACTGTCTAGAGAATGACGTTTGACCCCTGCTTGCGTCAAGACTAACGTGCACACAAAATTACAGCCAAGTCTACACATTCGGCATTCACTATGAGTTGTGAATGCTGACTCCATGTGCTAGCGAATAAGAGGGCTCGAGTGAAGAGGTCCGGTGAACTCCTTTTCACAATTCCACGATTAATTAGCACTCCAATGTCGCGCCCCAAAGCAGCTAACAGCTAGGTTTGAATTTACAAAGTTTCAGTAGTGGCTAGTTCGTTAAAAGACCTTATTTTTTGGATTCGACCTTTGAGGCGGGAGGCCCCATGAGCGTCGTAATGAAAAAGCAATAGATTTAGGCAAGACGATAAGGGCGCTATGGACTCCCCATGGGTCGTTTTCTTCTCTCACCGTTTCTTCAAAGGGCGTGCGTATTTGTAAGGGGGAAGCGAAAAGCGTTAAAGAACGTATATATTTATGTTGCTGCGCCTTGCCCTCAGTGTAGCAGTCATCCATCGGTTTCCACTCCCTAGTTGCTGATGGAGAGGCGGAGACTTCGCCTCCCATACTTATCGTTTTTTCCCGGTGAAAGTTAAATCGCATTCACTAGTGCATACGTGAGATACTTGAGGTATAAACTTTGAGAGCACGGCTTCAACAGTCCAACTACTGCTAACCGCACGAGAGGGAGTCCCCAACAAGTAGAAGTGCTTCATGTTTCTCTCTCCAGAAAATTGGAGTATCTGTGAATTACTACAAATACAAGGGCGAAGCAGTAGAGGTAACCATTCAGTTTTTCATGCTGATACTGATTTGGCAGCCATTTGGTTGACAGTCTGTGAGCTGCGTTTAGGCTCGTACCTTATTCCTAACTTCGCGTTAGCAAGACAATGTGTTGCGATCGTTCCAAAACGCTGCGATCTCAGACCCTGTAGCAGATCCACTGTCCTTGACACTTTTTGGCTGCTACATTGGGAGACCCTGCTAAAACGAATATTAGCCGGCCTGTGCAGACTATCGGACAGTAGATGAGTTTATACTTTGGTCGATACCATGTTATGAATACATGCAGTACTTCATATGGAATTTGGTGAGCCTAACGTCGGTTAGAGATGTTTTAAAAGCCCTTGGATGAACGCTATTGCTGTAACTGTGAGTTGCCACACGCGGATGGATGCATTGATGCTCTCTAACTAATTAGGGATTTTAGTACTTTGACAAAACGTTATGAGAACCACAGCAACAGATCACCAAATTCATGTTTGGATGGTGATTTGCGAACACTAGTCTTAACCTTGCAATCCTCATCCGGAATTTCTTGATGGCTACAGCAGGCGTATCGCTAATAAAGAGACAGAGCTCCTTTTTGGCGGATAGGCGATAAAAATTCATTATTACCATCCATTACTTCCAACAAGCAGCTACTACCTGTTGTGCTCTTTATGAGCTACGCTGGGGACAAATTTTCTTCCGCCTAAAGTGTTTCGAACAGCAGGCACAGTTGTGCAGTGTTTGTTCTTAGTCAACGTCATGCTATCAAATTTTCTTGGACATCTGTTTATGTCCCAAAAGCGTTTCCGCAGTGCTCATGTACATTTAATATCAAGTTTTGAGGCCATGAGTGATCTTCCACTGTGAAATTCTCAGTACAGAGACTTCACACACATTATATTGGAGAAGGCAAGAAGGTGAGTAAAACGAATGTGGATACCCTCTCCGTCGAACTATAAAACGGACATGTCGACTAAAGTATGAAAGGAAAAATAGGAGAAATTAAAGTCTGCTGTCTGCTGAGTGGTATAACCCTCCAAGCGGCTGTTGGCGCGTGGGGGATCCCGCTGGTGTCGATTATAAATCTGCAAGCCGAAGAGTATTCCTCCTCAACATCCCCAACATACTTCTGTCGTAACCCTAAACAGATACTCCATTTTGCTACTGCGCTAGTTACCGGATGAAGCTTCGCAGTAGAATTGGGTTTCGCCTAAGTGCCCATGCATGAGGCACTAGTGTTGACTCTTAGCGTTTACAGTGCCCTACCACCTACTTTTGACGCTTCTCCACTGAATCAGTGTTCTCATTCATATTGCCTAAGTAGCATATTTTCTGCTATCTGAAGCAAATTATTGCTGTCTGTATTTCATAAAACCATGACCTCGCGCACACTCTTTTTGCAAGCAGCTACAGCACTGAACATCTTCATGCATCCTGCCTTCCATATGGCTTTGCCGGCCAGCATCATTTTTGGGGCTGGTTGAAAAGGTGAGTTAATAGGAGAAATCTTAAAAGTGCAAAATTTGCAACACGGTTTTCGTATCACAATCTGCGGAAGGATTGTTGAGAAATTGGTAGCATGTTCTGTATCGTTGCCTGGTGATGAGCTGACATATAGCTCAGGGTGTGTCTTAACTAAAGCTCAGCTTTTACAGGAAAGGAGCGCAAACGCATGGGTAAAAAGGCAAAACAATGGAAAAGAACATTAGATGGGACATATTTCAAGGCAACAAGGCGGGACTCCTGGGACTCCGAGGGGTCTTATGTAGTGCCAGGCACTACAATTGACTTTCGTCGCCACCCCTCGAGGCTTAGTAACGCGAAAGGGCATGAATAATATAGAATATTTTAAGGCATAAGGCACCATTGGATATTAGGAAATCATAAAAGGCAATAGAGTGCTCGCTAGCCAGCACCGGGTATGGGGCTGGATGCGAGGTTGGTGCCGTGACTTAGGCACTGACCCTCAGCGAGGGTCAACAGTCAGTTATATTATTTTGGGTTTTTCTTACCTCTCAATAATATGAACTCAGTTGTATATGGCCAATTAGGGTATACAGCAGTAGTTGGCGAGAATCATGGATTTTAGATAGTAGATGCAGAGTCAGACTAGCCCAGGGACCATACGTAGTAACAGTGTAGGCCAGCTGTTCACTACATCTTAAGCACAGCTGAGTTATGCCCTGAAATTGGTTTAATCTTACCGTTCATGTGCTCTCATACTGCAGGAAGCATGAACGTTACAAGGTTAATTTACCCACAAGGGCCATTAGTGAAGCTGCCGAAGGCGCCCAACCCATCTGCGACGTTCGCACCTAGAGAAAGTGCTCTGGCAAAAGGACGGCCGTATGGGCCTTTATTGCGAGAATAATAAAGTGCATCCAGCTTCTTTATCGAGTCCAGGGTCCCTTTTATCAAGCTCCGATATGTTCCTCTTACGTCAACAAGCAGTGTTAGCGAAGGTGCGCACATTTACTGTTACGAAATATAGCGGCCAGGTAAATGTAGGATACACTTGACCATGGCAGGAATATCTGCCTTTCTTTCCCACCCTGCGATTTCCGTCCAGGAGCGCTGGCTGCGTCGCCGCACTTTCTGCAAGCAACAACTTTTTCCCACAACCGCAAGCAGGCCTAAATGCAGCCTTTTCATGGTGTTGATTTTTGTTTATGTCAAAATACCAGGCGTGCCCCCCGAAGCACAGTTACAGCGCCGGCGAGGTTAAGGTCTACTTCACCTTCGCAACCACACTACATAGGCGGCGAGCTGCGCCGAGTACTGTGGACGCAAGAAGATTTTGTCAGTATCATGCGTTGCAGTGTCATGCTTTGTCGGCAGCAGATGCGTACGATGTGCCAACCACGGTTGCTTCCTAATCTCCAGGCGGCGCTTGGCAGCTACTCGTTGCCACACAGTCCACGGGCAACCACTCGCCTCCACACAAGGCAATTCGACTGGCGCGATATGCGGCCACCAAATATTACTGCAGGCTCATAGAAACGTGTTGACGCAGACAAGGCCAAGGCTTTCAAGGGCCATCGTGCTCACGTGTCAGGGATGATGATGACCACTCGATGCGCCTTGAGAGGCGACGAACAGCCTCTCGCTACCTCCAAGGTATAGACATACAGAGATACAGCAAATTTCAAGCTCTACCATGACTGTGTAGCAGCCTGATTCTACTGACTCTAGCATTGCCAAGACCCTGACAAATGTGCGGTGCTCCATTGCGGCGAGGGAAGAAGAGCACTTTCTCGGGCTAGTGCGGGAGCAGACAGTCCCTCCTAGCAACTCTGTCAACGAGGCAGCGCACCTCGAAAGGAGGCAAGTAAAAGCTTTGCCTGGCACAGGTGAAGAGCCTTACCACATGGAGGAGACCGCGCTCTGCCAACAGCTAGGACCGCACCCCTTGCGAGCCGGCGAAGAGGAAACAAGGCGGTGCTTCTCATAGTATCTTCTGAAAGTGTCTGCTGCCGCGCATCCCCAGCATATTCTCTCATTGAAGAGATGATGAGTAATTACCGATTAAAGCCTCGCAAGCTGCAACGTAATTGATTCTGCCATGCAGATACTGGCTTGCCGACTGGCCGAACAATGGCTGATGATGCATGCTCCTGTAAGATAGGGAGACGAAAAGCTTGCGCAGTCGACCTAACTTAAGAAAATAAAATATCAAGCTGCTTATAATACGAAGTTTATCTGGCATTTAGGATATCAGTCAGGCAAAACATGGGCACTGCAAAGGGGCCCTCATATTACGCCAGCAAATCTTTTTCAGCACGCCGAGAGCACGCTCGAAACAGTGCTTTTGCGACGAGGCCATTGTCTCACCAACACACCAGTATTGGTGGACCACATTCACGCTATGCCAAAATTAGTTCTGCATATGCTGTAGGAGGCCTGGTGCTTGCTTGACGGCAGCATCCTAGATACCCAGCTATACGTTAACTGAGGTGCCAAATGTACCACCTTCGCCTTGCCTGCATCTAACCAAAACTGCGCGATAGCTTTCCTTTACAATGCAGAGCTTTTTACAATAGCTAGAAGAAGCTCTGTGCCAGTCGTAAATCTAGTGGCGGTGGTCCAGTATCCTGCGCGGAATGAGCGCTAAAACAATGTCTGCTAGGTCACCAACAATTCTGCCCTAAATCACTCGCCAGTCGTACAACTATTCTGCCTTTCTCTGCTCTTTACCGTAGGCTATAGTTCCTGTAGCTAAGACGCATACCATTACACACCGTGGCGCACTGCCGGCCACACATCGAGGATCACAATGGTCTGATTCCTGGGAAGACATGGGATCTGCTATTACCGGGGAATTCGCTCCAGGAGCACTGCCAACTTTTTGACTTTCTGCGCCGATCATTTGAGAGTGCATGTTTTGTTATCGAGTGCAATTTGTGGTGGCAGTTCAACAGCCGCGCCGGGATGGATGAAAATCAGCATACACACAAACGGCATCTTACACAAGGCAAGGTCAAGTTCAGCAGGTTTTGCCTCCTTGACCTACGAGTAGGCACTTCCACTGGTAACTATCGAATCAGGTGCACGAACTTTCACTGATCATCAATGCACGCAAACGATGATCACTTCTTCAGACGTAACCTCGTCATCCTCTGGAACCATGTTCTTCGACACTGAAGGATAAGGGCAACAATAGTGGCACCGGGAGCCTAAGCAAAAGCGGAAAACAAACTCTAGGGCATGTTTTGTGCATAATGATGGCGCAGAGTGAGACAATGAAAGATGCAAGGCTGGAGACAAGCCTTGGCACTCTGTCGACCCCTGCAACAATTCACATTGCCTTATGCAAGAGCGCAGCAGCCCTGAAGCCATCTGCGCTTGAGCAGCAGTCGGTGGCGACAGAGGCTAGCCAATGAGAAACTGTGGCTACTTAGCTGATGTGCGCCAGTTAACCACGCTAGCCCATGTTTCATTCTCTGAAACCAGTTGTACACTCACGCCTGATGTAGGGAAAGCTGCACAGAGGCCGTAAGAGCGCCAAGGCAACACCATAGAAGTTTGCCGTGTAGAGGGGGTCTTTGGCTTTTCACAGAACCCAATATTGTGCACACGAGCAAGCAGCCCCTTACGCACATTGACAACGTATGTCGTGCCGCTGTTGAGGTCTCCAAGGGCAGCGTGCATACTTGGTTAGTGTTCTTCAGTGTATCCTCCACGATATTTTGACCATCTAATGCTGGTCTTCATCCCCTCAGAATGTCCTGTTCTGCCAGCCACATGCGTACTTGGTATCAAAGATCTTGTCAATCCCCGTAAAGGGGTTCAACACAGGTTTAGGAATTTTCGCGCTTTTTCTCGCAAGGGATTTGATCGCCTTCCAGCTTACTGTACCGGCTGGCAGATACGTGGTGCCCTCCTGTCCCCAATAGATTGTTGCCAGGCACTTCCAAGTTTATGTTCAAGTGCACCGACTGAGATTCGTTCCACGCCTCTTTGACAGCGCCCAGAAAACTTTGGAGGACGACAGGGCCAACTGTCATAGCTCTCCCGGCTGCAAAAGAAATTGTTCGATTCACTATTCGATCCTCTACATCATTGGTGCTCCAGAAATAGCCTCATCTGCCCACTCTGCTCTGCAGCAGCTCCGCAGCAAGTATTCTGTTTGGACCTGCGCGTGTAGCCCTGTTCCATGAGGGCAACAAAGCAGCCGCTGTTTTAGCTGCATTTATCGAATCTTCTACTCGAGCCACTAGTGGCACCAAAAAGTGAGGGTCGACTATATGTCTGCCCCCTTGGAGCAGATTATACTTTTCAATACATGCCTCCAAGTCCTACTTTCAAAACTTTCATGGCAGACCTATGGCCATTGCTTATGACGGCTGTTTGATTATCCTCTGGTAAGTTCTAGGAGCTCTCTTTCTGGCCTACTTTTACGCTTTCATTATGTCTTCTAGGGGGGTCCCTACATATCGTGGTGACGTCTCTCTTGAAGGCATCCAAAAGATTGTAAAAAATCTTCTTTAGGCATCGATCATCTTTCCGTAGTTGACAGCTAACTGCTGACCATAGTTTAGTGGACCTGAGGCGGCTTGACTGTCCGCTACCAAGGGCCTTACTTCTTTCAGAATGTTGAATCTCCACTTAGTCGATTGCTAATATTTTGGACGTAGCAATAGCTCTGCTAACATGCCCTTTCTCACAGTGTGTCCGTACAAAAGGTCAGCCCCTGCGCTGCCTGGTCAGCCCTACAGTACGGAATGCAAACACTTATGAACATGACTGATGCTTGTTTGGCCCAGCTGTTGGAGTTCTTTGTTCCCGCCATGTCTATAATTCGAAGGCACCGGGGCTCTTACTTCTCTTCAGATATCAATCTTAGCCTCACTTCCCTACTACAATGCAGTTCAGACGCGTCTAGCCAATACATAGGCAGCTAGCAGCCAGAGTAGCAGGCGAATTTGCACACTAAGCAGGCAGATGAGGCCTGCAACCTTAGGTGCCATGCTACGTTCAAGTAGGTTCTGCAACTGCTTTCTTAAGACCGTGAGGGACTTCAAGCAGCCACTAGGAATTATTTAACAGCTCTTGTTGTTAAATGCCTGCAGGCTTTAAGGGGCTGTCGCTTTTTGTTGTTTTTAAGATCTTATGTTTATCCCCAGTTGCTGCATGCGGGAAGAGCAGTTGAGGATCTGGGTTTAACAGTGCAGCTAGCCGCACCAAAGCTTAGCAACTAGTGCAGCAAACTATTATAAGAGGCAGCGCATGCAGATACTTCTACTGAGGACTTTGGGTATTTTCTGTGTCCATTTCAGAGATGGCAACATGAACTTGCACAACATGTATTTGCCAAATGGTAAAGAGCGGCTTGCACTTGCACTCTGCAACTGACAGCCCTTGCTCTGTATTATCCCTTTCTTTCTTTTGCAAGTGCTTAACATTTAATGGACTTATTTAAAATTGGCTGTGGCGATATCTCAGCTGCAGCAGGCGGGCGAGGCGGCCGCAGAGTTTGGCCCGAAACGGCGTGGCAGCGCCTCAAGCTGCATTTGCAAGAATGCGGCAGAGGATAGAGGCCAAATGCCCCTTATCTGAGCGTCTTTTTAGTCTTTTTAACAAATTAAAAATGCCAACTGCCGCATTAAATGTCCGCAGAAGCTTGTTAGCCCGGCGCCACACAGACACCTCGCACGAGTCGGCTGCGCCCCCCTATTCGCAGGCGCAGGCGGGAAGCGCGGGTAATGTCTTTCCCCCCCTTCTTGATCTGCGGCTTTCTACGGATTTAAAGTTTAGAAAAAAGACTTAGGAGCAAAAGCAGGGCTTGGAGTTTAGGTTGCGCAGGCTTCCGCTGCGCTGGGTCCAGTGTTGCAAGGGGGACGGGAGAGGTGCCTGTGCTGCGTTGCTGCGGGATTGTGGTGCTTGTCTCAGTGCTGCAGGTTCCAAATAGTTCAAACTTTGCGTCAGTTTTGAATGTCTTTGCCGTTAATTTCCTCGCAGCACTCGCAGGACTAGTTTTCGCTGCAGCGGCTTGGAGGAGCTGCTGCGCACATAGGTGGTGGGAGAGCCGGCGGGCGCGAATTTCCGATTTCCGTGGCCTTTCCGTGGCCTTTTGGGTCTTTTTTTTGTGACATTTTGGATTTCTTTTTATTTGCTTTTCAAGAAAAACGCGGAGCCGCAGCTTTTGCCTGCGATGCAGCGCCGCCCCGCCGGCCCCGCGCCCGCCGGACAGCCGTTTCCACTTGCAAGTCCGCCTTTTCTGTGGCTTTGAGCCATTTCCCCAGCTTTCTGCGGGCCCCCTGGCCCGAAGCAGCACATTTAATACATTTAAATACCCAGCAGCAGCAGTTTGCTGCGCAGCAGCCCCACAATGAAGCTGGAAGCTGCGCGTCAGCTCATCAGCAGCAAACTCCAGTCCATTCGCATGGAAGATGGCACTCTTGTTTACCACACTCTCCAGTTTCTTGTCGAGACCGAAAGAGGTCCTCTTTGGAAGCAATACCTTCTCAATCCTTCCATCTCCTTCGACGATGTCGTCTACGTCTTCGTCGTGAGTCCCGCTGCTGCTGCTGCTCCTGCTGCTGCGGCTACTGCTGCGGCTGCTGCTGCTGCGGCGGACCTCCAGCGTACACTGGGGCGTTGCTGAAGCGGACGGCCGAAAGCAGCGAAGAGCGCGTGCGCTCTGCAGCGTACCCTCATGGCCGCTCTGCCGTTGCTGCTGCTGCTGCTGCTGCTGCAGTGCTTCATCGTGGTGATGATCCTGCGGCTGGTCATCAGTGGCGGCAGCAGCGGGGCGCTGCGGCAGCTGCCCTGCATTTCGAAGCGGATTGCAAAGTCCTTCGATTTGGTCCGCCCGGGGAAGCTGCACAAGTTCGGGGAGAATGTCTGGTGGGTCGTCAGCAGCAGCAGCAGCAGCAACAACTGCAGCAG